>NC_057944.1:13411333-13711333 GCF_018555375.3 Anguilla rostrata
TAACGGATTTTAATTTCTTTATTGAGAACCATTGGCTGCATTGCAGTGGCTGCTCATTACACTAGAATATAGAGACATATTTCAATCATGAGCATACTATAATATGATGAGTGTACTCAAGGCATGTAGCTATTTAAAACCATTTCAATATGGAATAATTTCAATGATTATAATACAACAAAGGGCATGGCCACCATACAAGGTTAATTTCCTCTTGGAGTGTAGCATATGTTGTTTATGAAAACTGAAGATATAAACATGCTTTAAAGGTAAAACCAGTGTGGACCCCAGAGCTCATAGACCCCAGCTTGTGAGCCTTGCAGTATGCTGTGATTACGATGATTACAGAATCGGTTGTACTGTGCAATTTGAAAAGCCATCTAAGGTCAGCTGGTTCCTAGCAACATTCCCATGACGACATTTTCAGAATGAGGTCTCATACATGATGCAATTACCATCAACCTTTTTAAAATGTGAAATGATTGTTTTAATTTTATTTATTTATCCTTAATTTATTCAAACAATAGCCCCATTGAGATCATTGCATTTTCAAGAAACCAGCATACAAACATACAAATACGCAAGCATACACAAGGAAACATTCAAATGACAATACAGTACAAGAGTGACTAAATCTTTAGTCTGCCATGCATTTATATAGACAGATGGGTGACAAATTAAAGGAAAAATCTGAATAAATGAGTGGAGAAACATAACAAATGCAGATGCTTCCATACAGGTGTACAGCAATTAACATCCTATCATGCTCTGTGCCATGTATAAAAATGCTGAGCAGGCCCAGTTGACCTTGATTTTGCATCAAGATGGCAAGAGGAAAAGACTTTGTGACTTTGAAAGAGGGTTCATCATTGGGGCACAGATGGCAGGAGCTTCAGTTCTCAGCTGGCTAGTGTTTCAGTAAGAACAGTGACTAAAGTGACATCTGCATTTAGATCTATGGTAAAGACATCAGTAAATAGGGTTGGAAATTGTAGTTGAATGCACACATTCAATGACCGTGATTTTCATGCATTACTGTAATATGTAAAGAAAAACAGAAGACCAACCTTTCCTCAGATGATTAAGAATGTCAATGCAGGACATAATCAGTCAGCAAGAACAGTCTGTCGACAACTACATAGAGAGGGATATTATAATATTGTTGCAGTGCATAAACCCCTCATTACAAAGACAAATGCTTATTTGAGAGTTCAGTGGTGCAAAAACCATAGGCACTGGTCCACAGAGATGTGCAAAAAAGTGGTACGCTCAGATGAGTCATTATTCACCATATTATCGACAAGTGGACTAGTGTGTGTGGCGTACACCAAGAGAAGGGTACAGGCCTGAATGCTTGACCCCTAAAGGGAGGGGGTCCGGTGGCTCTGTTATGCTGTGGAGGGCATTTTCCTGGCATCATTTGTTTTCAATTAGAGGGAAGGGTCACTGCAAATCAATACAAAGGTATTCTGAGTGATCACCTTTATCCTATGATAAAACATTTCCTGATGGGCGTGGTCTCATCCACGGGGCACTGAATGGTTTGATGAGCATGAAAATGAAGTGAATCATATGCCAAGGCCTTCACAGTCACCAGATCTCAAACCAATTGAACATCTTTGGGAGATTATGGACCAACCTGTTAGACAGCACTATCCACCACCATCATTTAAACCAAATGAGGAAATACCTTTTGTAGGAATGGTGTTCCATCCCTCCAGTAGAGTTCCAGAGACTTTTAGAATCTATGTCAAGGCGCATTGGCAGCCCAACACCTTACTAAGCACTTGTGGTTTACATAAAATATTGTACACACAATGTTTTTTAAAAAGCTGATATTAATTGTTTTACTGGTTAAAGCAAAATCCCTCACAGTCGCTCATTATGGCAAGAAAACCACAGTTGCGGAACTGTGGAAAACATTGATGGAACCTGCAGTTCCATTATGAGGAAGTGAAAATTGCCGTTATTCACAACTATAGAAGAGCACCATGTCATGTGTGTATAACTCAGGTTCAGAAAAAAACTGAGCAATGACATCTAAAGGACCCTTTCCCTCTGGCTGATCACACAAATGTACAAAATGTGCTAAACACATTGTAACACTTCCTGTGTGGAAAGATAACTGATACACTTCCTGTGTGTGTGTGTGTGTGTATGAGTGTGTGTATGAGTGTGTGTGTGCGAATGTGTGTGCATGTACATGTTTGGGAGTCCATCTCTGTAGGTTTGTGTGTGTGTGTGCGCACACGCTTGCATTTGTCTTTGGGAGTCCCTCTCTGTAAGTGTTTGTGTGTGTGTGTGTGCGCGCATGTACGTGCATGTACGTGTTTGGGAGTCCCTCTCTGTAGGTGTGTGTGTGTGTCTGTGTGTGTGTGCGTGTATGTACGTGTTTGAGAGTCCCTCTCTGTAGGTGTGTGTGTGAGATGCTGAGAGAAGGAATTTGAAAACAGGCACTTTGTATGATTTATGCCTTTATATCACAGTATGGAAGCAGATAACAGTCAACAGATAAAATGCTAAAAGTGCAGAGTGCATGTAATGAGGGTAAAATTATTTTTCTGATAGTTTTACCTTTGTCGCCCTGAGTAAGTGCACAGCAGTGTGTTTTGTGCAGTATGGGGGAAGGGGAAAGCAGGACATACATGATCTCCCCAGGACTATTCGGTTGAAAACCCCCCATTCAGTCCCCATACAGTGGTGGATGTTGACACATGGGAATCCTATTGACTTACCATGGAACCCTGTCCAGCTCTTTGTTCTAAAACCTGCAGGCCAGTTCACCCAAAACCTCAAAAAAACCCTCTGTTGTGATCATGATTTTCTTGTTTTATTTTTTTATTTTTTTTGGCTAATTGTTATTACTTTTCTTATTTCTGTGTTTAGCCAATTTGCAATGCCCAACTGCATGTTTTGGCTAGTAGGCCAACTGTAGAAAATCCTCTCCTCCAAAGCACATTCAGTCTTCTGCTGCTTTTTTTAAATTCTGCAGTCCACAACCTGAGCCGCACATTCATTTCATCAGAAGAACACGCTGTGCACACAGTTTGCACTGACAGACTGCTAGTGCCCAATTGGCCAGACGTGTTGCATTTGTGCATTGAGATGAGCAGAATCTCACCAGCTGAAATCATTCCTCCCTGTCCAACGTCAAAGCCAATGCTGTCAGTTTAGAGCCAAAACCAGATCAATAGGGCATATCACTATGCTCAAACCCAATGTCTTGGGAAAAGCCATCAAGCAGCCGCCTCTGTAAGTGTGCATCTTACATGGTATGCATTTACAACAAATTGAATGACTTACACATGCTACGAAGTCATGAGCTACAGAGCGGTTGGCATTGAACAATGTTGTTCACCAGTTGTGTGAAACCGAAGGATTCCTGGAGGTCCAGTTTGGAGGCATGTTTTTCTTCCAACAATTATTCAATTTTGAGTCTAATTAGTCAACTGTCTCCACACGTTTTCATTTATGTGCAGCACCCTGTGCAGCGCAGCGGAGGTTGTGCCCGAAGTTGGGGAACAGCCATGTTCATCTTCACCTTCTGTCTGTTATTCCTATATGCACAATAAGCTAAGACCATATTCTGCTAAAGGTTAAGATCATAATATTGTATTGATTGTCTGCAAGGCACAAGGCCTTGACCTCTTCAGACCATGGCCAACTTTATTGACAACATACAAACCCTACTGATAACAAACACAATTTTTGTCCTTCATTTCTGAAGATGACCAACTTAATCATCCTCCTGGGGTTTGGGCAAGGTGGGTCCTCGGGTGGCTAAAGAGGCCATCCTTGCTTGGAAGACTTAACCACAGTGAGAGCAAGATTGAGAGGGGAGGTAATAGCTGTACAGGTTTTTCTTTGAGCAGTCTTTTCTTTTGCTGCTTTTGTGTGTTGGCTTTTGTAGCTGCCTGGTGAGCATTTTTGTGATGAAAAGTTGGCGAAAACTGAGTATAATGCCATCTAGCATTTCAGGTGAAAATCTGACTACATTTGATTGAAGCGTGAGTGCACAGGCTGCTCTAGCCGACTAGAACATAGACAGGCGATATCCAGGTAAAACCTGGGCTTTTTTTTAGTGTTAACCTAGTCTGTTTATGTAAAAATGTTTCTCAATCTTTAGACATCTAGATCCTGGCTTTTGAAATCTCCTCAATGCAATACTCTCGTTGTGTGGTGCAGGTGAAATTCACACTCCCAACTGATCATAGAAATTACTCTTGTGCCATAAATGGCAAATTGCTACTACCACTCACAGCTTCAGTTAAGATTTCAGACCATTGACCAGTCAGACATAATAATAAGTTGATACACACACAAACACACACACATACACGGATGCACGCGCACATACATACACGCATGCATGCACACACACACACACACACACAAAATACAATTAACATCAAACCTTGAGCACAGCTTGCCCTGACAGGACATGTTCAGCCTTAAGCTTGGTTCCTTACAAAAATCACTATAGCAGAAAAAGTACTGTTTCTTCAAGAGCTTCATGAAATGGGTCTCTGTGGCCGAGCAGCTGTACACAAGCCTAACGTTGGCTGGGCTGGTGTAAAGTACACCACCATTGGACTCTGGAGCAGTGGAAACGCGTTTTCTGAAGTGATGAATCACACTTTACTATCTGGCAGTCTGACTGACAAATCTGGGTTAGGCAGAACGCATAATGCCAACTGAACTATTGCAAATAAGTGCCAACTGTAAAGTCTGGTGGAGGAGAAATAATGGTCTGAGGCTGTTTTTCATGGTTTGGGCTGGGCCCCTTAGTTCCAGGGAAGGGAAATCTTAATGCTTCAGCATGCAATGACATTCTAGAGCATTGTGCGTTTCCAACTTTGTGGCGACGGTCTGAGGAAGGCCCTTTCCTGTTTGGGATGACAATACCCCTGTGCACAAAGCAAGGTCCATAAAGAAATGGTTTGCTGAGTTTGGTGAGGAAGAACTTGATTGGCCTGCAGAGAGCCCTGACCTCTACCCCATCAAACACCTTTGGGATGAATTGGTATGCTGACTGTGAGCCAGGGTTAGGGTTAAGCCCAACATCAGTGCCCAACCTCACAAATGCTCTTGTGGCTGAATTGAAGCAAATTCAAGTAGCCATGTTCCAAAATCTAGTGGAAAGCCTTCCCAGAAGAGTGGAGGCTGTTACAGCAGCAAAGGGGGTTCCATCTCTATATTAATGCCCATGGTTTTGGAATCCGCCGTTCAACAAGTAGACATGGGTGTGATGTTCAGGTGTCCACATACTTTTAATTAAAATATTTTATTTAAAATATTTAATTAAATATTTTAATTATTTTATCCATCCATCCATCCACCCATCCATCCATTATCTATACCCGCTTATACTGGGCAGGGTTGCTGGGGGTGCTGGAGCCTATCCCAGCGTGCACTGGGTGAGAGGCAGGATTACACCCTGGACAGGTCGCCAATCTATCGCAAGGCACACACACCTTTCACTCACACACTCACACACACACCAGTTAGCCTACCTGCATATCTTAGGACTGTGGGAGGAAACAGGAGTACCCAGAGGAAACGCACATGGACATGGGAAGAACATGCAAACTCCACACAGAAATGCCCAGGCCAGATTCAAACCCAAGTCCTTCTTGCTGTGAGCGACAGTGCTACCCACTGGGCATAAACAGCATTTGTTTTGGTCAATGGATTTGGAAATATTTTTTCCAAGTACAAAAAATGGCAAGAATAACTTGGATAATAACCAAAAAAATATACTAAACAAATGGTTATTAGTTGCTTTATTAATTATTACTATGTCGCTTATGTATGATTGCAATTTTGTTTATGCTGCTGTTGCTGCTGATGATAACAATGATACTTATTATTATTGTTATTATTATTATTATTATTATTATTATTATTACTACTACTACTACTACTACAGCTGCTGTTACTACTATTACTGCTGCTGCTGTTTTATGATGTCGTTCAAGTTGATGGTGGTGACGTCAATATTATTATTATTTTTTTAAACTTCACCTCTTCGTTCGCCGCCTCCTAATTAATCTTCACACTTTAGAAACCGCTTTATTCAGTCGAGCCGGCATTACATATGGCAGCCCCCTAGGTGTCTCACTTTCGCAGTGTTTGCATGGAGCTAAAGAAAGAAAACGAGTGAGTCAATGTCTTGACGTCACCGCAGTGTTGATTTGCTAACCCGAAAGCGAAGAGGAGCCAGTGCGTGCGGAGCGGGTACTGTGAACTGCGTTACTATGCTGCTGCCTCAATGCAACACATTCGGAAATAAAACGTGCTATCTAGGTGAGTACTAATAACTCAGGCGCGCAGTTTATAAACAAATATAGCAGACCCACAACTCTGCATGTGTACACTTATCTTTCCACATTACAAATTCTCAAAGTAATTCTTCGTATTTTTAAAATATTTTATCCCAAAGAAGCACACGTTTCTACCGCAACTAGCCCACATTGCACTAAAAGTGAGGGTTTTTTTCTAGTTAAAAACAATTTTGTTTATTTTATGCAAATGTTTTTAGTCAACACAAATACTTCAAATAGTTGCTCATTGTAATGTACTGAAGTTAGTTTCTAGAATATTTGAAGTGGGATATATGCAGTTGAAAAGATGTAAAGTTGACGTAACAGGCTGGTTTAGTATTCAGGAGATCACAACAGGCGAAACGTGAGGTCTGGTCGTATTCTACAGTTCATTACACACCAGACAGTGTGACATGTTACGACTCTGAGTAACGGATGCTTTCTACAATAAAGCATCAGTATGTTTACAGGATTTAAATGATGTTATAGGTGTGCTGTAACAATATTTTTGATTGCTCTTGAGGGGGTGTTGATAAGTTTAAAAGTGAAGATCAAGGCTTCGCGCTCTTGATACGCTGGCGAAGTGATGAGGTGTAATTGTTTATAGCTGGTGAATATTAGCAAACTAAATCTACCAGAAGACCTACTGGAATTAAATTACACATTGGAACACCGGCGTATTGGATTCCTTAACGAAGGTTAGCAAATCGTTCATTTTGAATCCACCCATTTTTTCCGATACACAAGGTGATTTTTCTGTATTGTAAGGCAGATTATTCAGATGTTTTACAGCTGGCTGGGTTAGAGGTGCACGGTGTATTGATAGGCTGTTTGACCAGGTATTTCGTGCAGCCTTTACAAAATCGCAAGAATGAAGGATGTGAAATTCTGAAGATCTCAAACTACTGGAATTTATCAACATTGGCCTGAATTTATCAGTATTTTGTAAAGACAAACTGAATTTCCGCTTCAATAAGACAATGTTCAAATGTATTATTTTGTTGACCTGTAGCTCTTTTATTTTCGGGTTACCGATGTCTGAACGTAAACATTTCAGTCAGTCTAAAATTGAATTTGGAAATCGTTTTCAGTTTATCACAAATCATTGCATTTTGGGCTGTATGGTAAGCGCTTGTTCGAACGATGTCAGTCAATACTGAGAGCAGAGGGGAACGCGTAATTAGATGGCTTTTCCGTAATTGGCTTGTTCCGTAGTAGAAGTATTTGGTACTGTAGGTTTGTTTAATAAAATACCACGAGTAGAAAGACGCCCTTTTAAATATCTGAAGTTACTTGGACATCGCTTATGAGCACGACCCTTTGTGATCTCTCTTGAGCTCGCTGTGCTTAGCGCGTCTCCGCACGCTTTGGACATTAATTGCTGCAGGCGCAGTTGTATTTTGATTAGCATGGAACAAATGTGTGAGTTACTTTTATTTTGCAGCATTATCCGTGACATGTAGACAGTCACCTGTGGACATACTGTGCATGTACGATCGCTTTTTTAAAATCACCTGCTGCATCTCTCAATTTGTCCACACCCAACCCATATCGGCATTAATGCTAGATATTAAATGTCTTAAGTTTGCCTGTATCTGTGCAGACCCCTGACTGAAAGAGGGATATATACGAAGGTGTAAACATTTATTGCGCGTTTCTATGTGAAATCATTTGCCTTGACTGTCTTATTTTAAGCCGGTTGTTTTTCTTTTATTTCCTATTTGGGTTCATTTACTATTTTGTTTTCCTTCTGGCAAAAAATAATGTTACGTAATAATGTTACATCAATTTACCATTAAAAAAAAAACTGAAAAATGGTACAACCACAAAGTAAATAGGAACTGGTTTTCTGTGCTGTTTACTCTTCTGCGTGAAGGACACTGTGTTGTCCTTGCCTTTGTAAATGGAAAATTCTGTTCTGAAAAGACAAAAGCTCAGTGAGTGTTATGCCTGTTGAGATAATCTGCGAGTCTTTGAGTCAGAAATCCAAATGAAACATTTGTGTGTATGCTCTTTCCCAGTCAGCCAGCCAGTCAAAAATCATTTTACTATAAAATAGCAAGAAGTTGGCTGTGAAACAGTGCTACATCTTAACTACTGTCTTCATCTGAACACCCCTATATTTCATAGCCTACTGTGAAAAAGTGTTTTATCTCTCAGTGGTGATCCAATACCCACACTTTATTTGGCCTTCTATTAAATAAAATTAAAAATAAAAAAAAAAGGTTTTTTAAGCCACATTTCAATATTTTAAGTACTGGCTTGTATCAGATGTCAAGTTGAGTAATGGAAGCTTTTTGCAGCTGGCTGACCATGTCTGTTGGAAGTCACCTAATAACAACGTCCAACCAGAGCCATAACCCAGAGTCACAGCACATGCAGAACAGTTCAGGTTTATCTAAGCATTCATATCTATGTTGAATCTGGTAAATATTAGGTGTGTGATACATGATAGTGGATTTCACTCCTTTGAATTGGTTTTAGAAGGAGCATTAACAGAGCTAGTCACAATTATTCAGGTTTCTGTATTCTTTCATTTATCTAAAAAAGCCAACACCTTTTCCATATATCCTGCATTTCCACTTGAAGAGCATAGGATGCTGGTTATCTTAAAATGAGTTTTCGATAAGTTTCTCAATTAACGTGATGGTGCGGTTGTAGCCAGTGAACTGGTGCGTGTCTTACAGCTTGAAGCAGTATTTAAAATTGCTGCTGATTTGAGGTGATGAAACTGAAAGCAATGCGAGTAGAAATTTCACCACCCTGGCAAATGTAACATTTTCCTGTGTCTTTGAACAGTTCTCACAGAGCCATCTTCATTGAGTTAAATTTTAAAATGTTTTTTTTGCACAAATCATTCTCAAGGCTGTTTATGTGAAAGGTACTCAAACGACGGGCTTCTCGGTGGCTCATTTCGTTAAGGCGCCGCGCTGTGGTGCGAGTGCGAGCCCCGAGGTGTGGGATCGAATCCAGACCGCGCCAATGCCGACTGTGGCCTGTAGCTCCAGAGGATGATGCAATTGCCTCGCCCAGCGAATGGAAAGGTTCAGTTAGTTTGGGGTCCATGTTTTATCGCTCTCTAACAACCTCGCTGGTCGGTTGGGCGCCTGCGGCCTGCATGTCAAAGCCGCATAGGAAGTGTCTTCTTGCAAGCTTGGCTGTTATCTCAGATGAATCTAGGGCATCGCTCTCCCTATGCTTTGTAGTGTTTCAATGCACTGTTCCTTAGAAATATCAATCGAAAATACATAAAAATGATTTATGCCAAGGTATCCATGCAGGAACTCTATGATATGACTGTCTAGTCAGAATGCCTGATACAGTAGGCCACATGGTTAAATGCTATCATATCCAGATTTTCCCTGTTGGGTCTCCACCCTAAAATGAGTTGCAATGTTTGCTGAAGTTACGCTCGCTTTTAACTTATTCACTTGGGCTACACAGTGCTTTACTGACGGATGCAGTAGATGATATTGCAGGCATTCTTGTGGGCATGTTCAGTAAATAAAGGTTTTTGAGCGGTCTGTTTGTTTTGACACTCAGTGAGTGTGCCCTTCTCCTTTTCTGTCATGACACCAAGTGTCTTGCTGCTTGTAGATTGACTAGCTGTCAGCTTCATTGGGATAGTAGATGGTCACTAGCTTGTGTCTGGATGTTTCATAATGAGAGATTTGGTTTGGATACATTTTCAAGTTATTTGTCAGGTTAGGGTTTGAAAACCGATTTGAGCAACTGTATGCAACCAACATATACAGTAAAGAAGTTCTGAAGAAGAGCACGCGTGAACCCCCACCACATGGCATACTCTTGCGTAAAAAAATATGTTGCAAGCATGCGGCATATTTTGTTGTTACAGATTTATGAATGGATTTATGAACAGTTTTGTGAAGTGATCCATTTAACCATATGTAAACTATTAAAGATATTAAATATTTTAGCCATGTCTTTCAAATAAATCGATTTCTTTTATGAAATTCCCGTACTGTACACCAGGTGGCCATACCATGTTTGCATTTCCATACCTTTTCTATGCATTAACTGTAAAGGATCGCATTTATACTGCGCTTTTAGTGCCATAAGCATGTTACAGTGAAGGGAAAACTCTCCTCAACCACAACTAACGTGTAGCATTTGTGTGCATTTAGCTCGCATTTTGTTCAGAAAATGAGGTCATGTTTTGGAAATCTCTACAGAGTTGCGTATTCTTTGTTTCCTCTTCACAGATTGAACTTTTTCTGGTTTACGCGAAAGACGACGCAGGACTGCCAGGCGGACAGACGACAGTGCTGGGGGAAGGGCGGGGCTTTGAAAGGCAGGCCCTGATGAGTTGGTTTGCCGGTTGCTGGGTAACGTTATGGATTTGACTAAAATGGGCATGATCCAGCTGCAGAACCCCGGGCAGCCCGCGGCGCTCCTGCAGAAGGCCAACCAGATGCGGCTGGCGGGGACGCTCTGCGACGTGGTCATCCTGGTGGACGGCCATGAGTTCCGGGCCCACCGGACCGTGCTGGCCTGCACCAGCAAGATGTTCGAGATCCTGTTCCACCGCAACAGCCAGCACTACACCCTGGACTTCCTCTCGCCAAAGACCTTCCAGCAGATCCTGGAGTACGCCTACACGGCCACCCTCCAGGCCCGCGTGGAGGACCTGGACGACCTGCTGTACGCGGCCGAGATCCTGGAGATCGAGTACCTGGAGGAGCAGTGCCTGAAGATCCTGGAGACCATCCAGGCCTCCTCCGAAGACAACGAGGGCGAGGCCAACGCGCACGAGCGGGACGGCGGGGGGGCGGAGGAGGACGGCGGCGGCGAGCGCCGAGCGAGGATAGGGAGGTGCGCCTTGCTCCCCAAGAAGCATTCCGCGGAGGAGGAGGGGGGCGGCGGGTACGGGTACGGAGACGCGGCCCAGCGGAGCCTGGCTCTGGCCGGCATGGTGGAGCAGAGCCCGTCCGTCTCCACGTCCTTCGGCGTCGCGGCCGGCAGCCCCACCAAAGCGGCCGTGGACAGCCTGATGAGCATGGGGCACTCCCTCCTGCAGGGCGCGTCCCGGCACGACGCCCGGGCCAGCCCCCGCCCCCCCTCGGGGAAGATCAAGACGGAGGCCATGCAGGTGGACGAGGCGTCGGGGCGGGACGGGACCCCGGGGGGCGGGGAGAAGAACGGGGAGGCGGAGCGGGGCAGGGACGACCCCGGCACCCCCACGCGCGGCAGCGTCATCACCAGCGCCCGCGGGCTGCACTACGCGCGGGAGGACGGCGGGCCCGACCCGCAGAGCGACGGGGGTCCCGCAGGGGAAGGCGTGACGGGCGGCCTGGTGGAGAAGCACCCTCCGTCCCTGTTCACCATGACCCCGAACCACAAGGGCAACCCCCTGCTGTCCATGCCCCCCTCCATGGGGCCCCCCCTGCACATGCCCCCCGGCCTGGCCATGTCCATGGACTTCGGCTCCTACGGGGCCCTCCTGCCCCAGTCCTTCATCCAGAGGGAGTTCTTCAGCAAGCTCGGGGAGTTCACCGCCGTGGTCAAGCCGGCCAGCAGGAGCCCCGATGAGCGCTGTGGGGTGTGTGGAGCAGACCTGCCTGACAGCGACGCCGTGGAGCAGCACAGGTAAATCACCGCGCTACCGTCGTCTGCTAAGCTAATGACATTGAGTATTGTTAGCATAAGTTAACTTAATGACGAGAACAGGCCATTCAGCCCAACAATGCTCGCCATTTTCCAACCGCGAAAGGGTACCTTGTGCTCACCATTTACCTACAAATTAGATAGTTTCTAGCCCTGTATCAAGCCTTGTCTTGAAAACCCCCAGAGTTTCTGCCTCAAGTGGGTTGTTATTTTAACCGTTATCATTGGGAAAGATGTCTCACTTCATTTGGTTTTTAAAAATTATTTTTTATAATGGAGTGAAAATGAGCGGTGACCTGAAAGTACATACTGTTATTCATTTTCAAGTGTTGTGTGGGTGTACTGTAAACATACTACAGTTTTTTAAAGCATAATGCAATCATATATTTGCCCATAGCGGTCTTTTGGTTTGTGAGCTCAAGTGATTCAAGTTGATGTTGTAAGCCTTTAACCTCTTTGGTTTCATGGAAGGACATTCTTTAAAAGTTTAAATGATTGACAGTCTGAAAATGTAATGCAACACTAATGTGCTCACAGTGGTAGGAGTCTGAGTGTACATACTGTACAGCAGTGATAAGCTGTGTTAAGCAGTGTTTGTCGTAGATGGATATATTTATTTTAAATCATTTTAAATGGGCAGTTATTGCTCTATGGGTGATTTAGTCGCGATAATTTTCTTCCATCTGCACTCAGCATTCCATTATTTTCAACTACTCTCAGATATAGGTTAATAGATCACAGTTTACTGTCGGTTGTAGTTTCAGTGATTTGAATGTTCAGTTCTCTACACATCTGTGATTGATAAATTTGCACATATTGTTGTAAACATGGGGGCTAGGGGTGCTGCAGGTGCAGTGTGTGGATGTTGTAATACACACTTGCAGTGTATTACATGTGCACACACGCTCAAGCACATGCGTGCACACATACACACACACACATACCGACATAAGAATATGTACAAATACATACATGTACACATACAAATACCGCAAATTACAGATGCATGCATGCACACACACACACATTCAGTGCATTACAGATGCACACACACATACACACAGAGTGTTTCAGAAGCTCACACACGCTCACGTGCATGCACAGTCACACACATACACACACTGGCTGAGGCCCTAACCCCCCTCCCCCTCGCTGGGCCCCAGCTGCAGGGCACTAGGAAGCTCAGGCTGGGCCCCAGGAAACGAGCGCTGGTCTGAGAAGCAGAGGCCTGACCTCTGCCTCGCGACCTCTGAGTAGGGCAGAGGAACCCTTCACCTTGTGACACTGTGTGAGGGCCCCTCCACGTCTCACCTGCGCCCCAGGTGCTGTAAAACTGGCCCCCAGACCCCTTCTCAAATTTATCGCTGTGAGAGTTAAGCCGCCCGCCAGGCCAGAATGAGGGGGCGAGTCGGCAACGTGCACTCATTACACAGCCCTGAGCTGCCCCTCCAACTGCCTGCAAGTCACCCCCACCTGGGTATTGGGCTTAATGTGTGGGGCAACAAACAGCAAATCAGATCAAGTGGGAGATGGAGTGAGTGAGAGCCTATCACGGGGAATGCAATATTTAGATTTCAGCAATACCTTGCTTGTAAGATAGCGCCTTGAGCGATACTTAATTGTCCACACGTGCCAGAAGGGATCAGACGAGTGGACTCTTGTCCTTCTGATTTCTTGTTGTGGTTGTGGCACTCCTACCCTCGATGTTTTGATTGACGTCCCAAATTTAGTAGATGGCTATGGCCTTTCCCGGTCTAATGACTCTTTTCTTGTGTATTGTTCTTGGACAAATTAAAAGCAAGCTTTGTGTTTTTTAATTCATTCATTCATTCATTTAGTTTCAAAATTTCACTCATATCAAAATTTAGAGCCAGTGCTTTTGAAGGTGTTTAGTTTTCAACCATGTTTGTACATTGGTTGCTCACGGTTTGATAGTTTGACAGTCCATAGTAATCTGCAATCATGTTATATGTAGAGAATTGGGTGCCCAAATTTGGGTGCCTTAAATTTGTTTTACATTAAATTGGAAAATAGTTCAAAATCCTATACTTGTGTTTGTGACTAGCAACTTCTTGTGTTTTTGTTGCTTAATTATATCTCCAAATTCTCAATTGCCAGTCATAAAGTAGTTGCAGAGCCCTTTGTGCTTTGACATTTAGCTTCCCATTTGTCCTAATCTGTAGGAATTCCCAGTGGTTAAAGTTCAACCAAGGATACCCTTTTCTTCCCTGGTGTGACTGTGGAGTGTAGAGAGCTGCAAATTTGATAAATGCCTCTTAATTTAAAGGGTGAAGCTAGTAGACTGTCTGCATTTGGTTCGTCTATTCCCAGTAAATACATTTCAGCACTTCAAAGCAAGGAACAGTGAACCACTGTGACACCCCCCACCTCACACCCCCCCCCCCCAAAAAAGAAAATAATAATAAAAGAGAAAAAGAAAACAGAATGATTCTAGATCTGCCTGGTGGGTTTTGCATTTATGCGGCGTGTATATGTGTTTTTACACATATCTGTGCATATACCCATTTGACAGATCTGATGTTTATAATTGTCCTTTCATTAGATTTAGCTAGCATTCCTGCACATTAATGAAAGAGATTAGCTGAATTGGATTAATTTGATCGTGATGTTGTGTGGCCTATGTATGTGTGTGTGTGTGTGTGTGTGTAGCGGGGGGGGGGGTGGCTTGCCTTTAGGAAATAATACAGTTATGGAATCAGACAACCTGTTTTTTAGTTACATTTATATGCAGTGGATGGCCTGAGGCAAGGCTTGAGAGAGAGATATGGGGGGGAGGCTATTTCTCCGTAGGGATTTACCTCTCAAACATTAGAGCGATGGACTCAAGGCTTATCTGACAGCTTCAGAAAACACCGATTGACTTCAAATGGTCTGAGTTCTGATTGAAATCCACTAATAGGAGCAGCCCCTTCCCACCAGACGACATTCGCAGCACTGAAAATCTCTCAAAGAAAAGCCTTCCACAGAAACCTGCGGGTTTTCTGAGGATAAAGAGAGACATCGCAACCTTTAACATCAGCCTTTAAGTGCCGTTCAACGGCAAAAGGGAATTATGTTTGCGTTTGCCTCTCACCATTGGAACAAACTTACATCAGTAAGCACCTTTATTTGTCTGTCTTTTTTTTTGGCTGGTGTGCATATTCTTTGATGTAGAAAGTGAATGTTGGAAGTGATTGTGCTTCAAATATATTTGAACAGTTTTATTTGTAATAGTTCGTAGGTTGTTATAAGGTTAAAGAATAGACTTTTGGCTTAATAAAGCACATTTTAGTATATGATCAAATGGCTTCTGACAGCTTGTAGAACAGGGGGAGTATTTTTAGGAGTTTAGTTGTGTATTATTTCCCTGTGCTTTATCTCCTATTAAAAAGGAGAAAATTATTCCCAATGTACACAATTCAGTTAGTGGTAGGTACGTCAGGTTAACTGGTTAAAATGACTTCCGTTTATGAAAACTGTGTGTGTGTGTGTGTGTGTGCGTGCGCCTGTGTGCATGTGGGTTTGCGTGCTTATTTGTGCATGTGATTAATAGCGTGGATGAGTGTGTTTGCATGCGTGCATATTTGTGTGTGTTGGGAACAGGGTGATTCCTTGAAGTACAATACATTTCCAAAAGTATGTGGACACCCCTCTAATTCGTTGTTTTTGGTATTTTAGCCACACCCTAATGGGTGCATAAAATCAAGCATCCAGCCATGTAATCTCCATTGACAAACATTGGCAGTAGAATGGGTTGTACTGAAGAGCTCAGTGACTTTCAACATGGCACTGGCATGGGATGCCACCTTTCCAACAAGTCAGTTAGTCAAATTGCTGTCCTGCTATATCTTCCCCTGTCAAATGTAAGTGTTGTTATTGTGAAGTGGAAAGGCATAGGAGCAACAACAGCTCAGCCGCAAAGCAGTAGGCCACACAACTTCACAGAACGGGACTCCCAAGGGCTGAAGCATGTAGTGTTCTGGCCAAATGTAAAGCTTGGTGCAGGAGGAATGATGGTCAGGGGCTGTTTTTTATGGTTTGGGCTAGGGACCTTAGTTCAAGTGAAGGGAAATCTTAATACTACAGCATACAATGACATTCTAGAGAATCGTGTGCTTCTAACTTTGTGGCTACCATTTGGGGAAGGCCCTTTCCTGTTTCAGCATGACAGTGCCCTTGTGCACAAAGCAGGGTCAATAAAGAAATGGTTTTCGGAGGTTGGTGTGGAGAACTCGACTGGCCTGCACAAAGCCCTGACCTCTACCCCATCAAACACCTTTGGGATGAATTGGTATGCCGACTGCGAGCCAGGCCTTACGCCCAACATCAGTGCCTCACTGATGCTCTTGTGGCTGAATGGAAGCGAATCCCCCCAGCCATGTTCCAAAATCTACTGCGTCTTCCCAGGAGAGTGGAGGCTGTTACAGCAGCAAAAGGGGGGTCTACCCCATGGTTTTGAAATGAGATGTTCAACAAGTATGTTGGGAGCGATGTTCCGATGTCCACATTTTGGAAATGTAGTGTACCATTTGTAGGCTGATTCATGACTGAATTCTTAAAATTGAATATTTCTTTTATGGCTGAGAAGTTTTCGATCTGTGCTCGAACCTTTTTTGGCACAACAGGAACTCTGTAATAAGCAACATATTTCACAGAATGCTTGGGTTAGTTTATTTCAGGAAGTGTGTGCGTGTCTGTGTGTGTGTGTCAGACACTCTTGATTACTTCGTAGTGATTGTGCCCTCAATGCTTGACCAGACATTGGGGAAATCTCCTCTAAAAATTGCTTTTGATTGATGTGTCACTTTTGGGCAGTGGCTCACAAATCCATGTTGCCAACCAGGAGGGTTGCAGGTTTGAATCCCAGCTTGAGGCACAGCTGCTGTACAGTACCTCACCCAAGTTGCTTTAGTAAACATACAGCTCTGTAGCTGAAGAATGTGTTAAATTTGAACAATGCAAGTCATTTTCGTATAAGGAAGTCTGCCCTTCAGAATGAACATAAAGCCAAAGGAACCTGCTTCGGCTCTTGTCTGTAACATAGTAACAACCTGTTGGTGTGCTTATACTACGAGCTGCCGAAGCACATTATTTTTAAACCCCTTTATAGCTCATCGGGCTGTCAGTTTGCAACGCCTGGGTGGTTTATTCCCTAATACATATTTCATGGGCGACAGTGTTGTTGTCCTTGCTGCAATGAAGAAGAAGAAATGAGAAGCAGGCTTGTTAGAATACTCCCTGCTTGGTGTCGAAAGCATTTTTGTCTCTCTTTAAACAAAAAAAAAAAGAAGAAAAAATGTTTTCTTTCTTGCACGTTAGCCTAAATGTGTGTAGCGTTGCCGTCGAGCTGTGTCAGCACTGATACCTGAGCCTCTGCGTTCAAACAGGAGGTGCGGCCATATCTCTGCATATCAGCAGAAGCTGATAACCTCTGCGGTCCGCTCTTCGGTGTATGGAGAGCAGATGTGGAGATAGCCACTCCACTCTGCCGTGAGGTCACTGATAACATCACAGGGCGTGGCAGACACAGTCTTTTTTACTCTCCTGTGCGGTGGTGGGAGTAGGCCCCTGATTCTCCAAACCCTGTTTCTAACGACTCTTACACTGGCGTCTCGGGCTGGCAGCCTTTCTGCAGCCAGTCTCGCTCCGTCACTCGCCGGACCTAGTTTGCTGTTTATCTGGGGCATTTCGACGGCTTTTAAAAGAAATGGTGGTGCCGCCGTTTTGAACTGCCCTCAGCTTTGTTTCCTTCGCTTTCCTGTCGTGACAGTTTCCGGTTTTTCGGTGGAAAAAGGAGAGTTCCTCATGATCGAATTTTGAAACTGGCCCCCATGGGCCACGGAACGTCTCCGCGTATCGCGGAAGAGTTTGTTTAAAAGTCTGTACGACTGAACACAACTGTCATTCTTACTTCCATGCGCTGTCCTCAGACTCACCATTGCTACTGGAGTTCTGCATCTTCTGAAAACATGCAACACGTCAAACCATCACACTCGTTTGATGTGTTGTACCTGGCTAGCTGCGATGTTGTTGCCTTTTTTGGTTGTAATTGATGCTCTTGTCACCCTTTACCAGCTACGCACAATCAAACAGCTCTTTGTTTGAAAGCAGAGCCATAACACAATGGGTATTATTATAAGTGGGTGTGGGAATTACGCAAAGGAAATCAAACGAGCCAAGGCTGCAGTGCCTTGTTCTGGGGGGGAAAAAAACAAAACGAACAAACAAAAAATTAAATTAAATTAAAAACCCAGACCCTTCACATGCATTTACATACATACCCTACATTAAATCTGTGAGTCATGCCCTCCAGTTCAGCATCTATGTACTTCTATGTCTATATAGTTCAGTTTCACAGGGAAAAAAATAACAGGATGAAATATAATGAACACAAGCATTTTAGATATTTTGAAATATGGGAATGCAGCCAACTGTAGTTGTATTTAAATGTACCAGTGATGCAAGATTAATTTCTCGTTTTATTTTTAGAGAAAAGGCTCTGATGCTTTTTATTGGTCTGATTGCTTTTTTGATGGATTTTATTGGTTTGTTAAGGAAGTGTAATTTGTGGTAAAATGTTTTACTTTGTCCTTATTTATAAGGTGTAGTTTGTGCTACATTGACAGTTTATGGCTTTTTTGTGAGCATAGCTTGTGCCGCTAAGATCTTTATTGGTTGTTTGAGTAATATGGGTTGTGTTACTGTATTCTTTATTGCAGATGGTCAGAAGGATCAGGGGACTAATGTGTGAAGTAAATAAAAGTAGGGGGCTCTCTAGAGGAAGATCTGATATCTTCAAGAATGTCTCTAAAATATCTTCACTGTGAATGAATCACTTACAAGGGGGAAATAATTGGATGAAATCATAGACTGTGCCCAGACAGGCAATCGTACAAGAGCGAATTCTATAATCACATTATAAAAATGAATATTTTAATCACCTGTCTGGCAGTTAAGACTTCACTGTTTCTTTTCCGATTCCCATGTTTTACCCTGGCTTTCTGTGTGTGTTTGCCAATTGTTTCAAATGTAAGAAGTCTCAAAGTGTACTGGCTGGCTGGGCCACATATAGACTATGCTTAAAATGCCTGTGGTGATTACGTTCAAAACATGTGTCTCCTTAGTACAATTTTAACTTAAAAAATGTGCACATGCTTAACAGACAGAAAGACAAGGACACATATTAAGTTAAGTTATACTTTATTGAAACCCAATGGGGTAATTTGTCCTCTGCATTTAACCCATCGTAGCTACATACTGTAGCAGCAGTGGTCAGCCACAGTGCAGCGCCTGGGGACCAACACCAGTTCTGGGACCAGTGCCTCGGTCAAGGACAATGGCAGGAGTATACCTAACATGTCTCTCAAATATACCTACCTGCATGTCTTTTGGACACGCAGAATGGAAAATGCATGCCCACGTGCACATACAAACGCACACGCACAAATGGATGGCACATGGGTCACATGTTGTGTGCACATGCTTGTTCTCCTTTGCTTGTTTTTGTGTGTGTGTGTAGGGGGGGTGATGATGATGATGATGGTGCGGATGTGGTTAGGGTGCTAGCGCTGCAGCAGCCACAGGTGTGGGCCCTGCTGAAGGATGGCAGCTGTCATTTAGCGCTAATGGAGAAGGCTGCAGACCGTGTCTTTAGGGGGCCTGCAGGGTGCAGGTTCATCAGAGTATCCCCCCCCCCCCCCATTTCTTGACGATTGTTGACCTGTTTGTGAAGCGATTCCGAATAAAAATGTTTTCGCGAAAACTCATTCTCTTTTGTTCAGACAGTTAAGGGAGAAAATATTAAGCTTATGACCCGATGATCCAGTTTGTGCTGCAGTTTTTTAAAGTAGTAGTAAAAGAACATTTCTCAGCACCTTCTGTTCGGCTGTTTTTGTTAGAAAATATGTAGCAACATGTTACTTCCTTTTTGGTGAACAAGACCTCAGCAGGAACCTGTAAATGCAAATGAATCCCAGGGAACCTGTTTAGCTTTAGTCTGGTTTAAGCCCACAGTAAGCCTGTGCCTTTCACAAACAGTATTTATACATGTCCAACCAAACACTCTTCCCCTCGAATCCCACTCGAAATTGATTTTTTTTTAAATGTTCAATAAAATGTAATCTCTTTGTATTTAAATCCAGATCTAGTTATCCCCCTGTTGCTGAAAATGAATCCTATCGATACCTTGCTTCTGGGTGAAGACATTAAGGTGGACCTGTAGCCCCAGCCCCCCCCGCCCCCGTCCCAAGCTGACCCAGCCCTTCCTCTTTTGGGCCGGGGCGCTCCCGACGGGCTCGTGCTGCAGAGAGCGGGAGCGCAGGGGCAAGCGGAGCGTGCAGTGGCCCGTGTGAAAGCATCGCCGCGGCGATGGAATCCCTGCCAGTTTCAAATTAGACCCTTCTGCCTGCTCCAGCCCGGAGTGGCTCTAATTAGCTCTTTTGTTGCCGGGTGAATGGGGGGTGTGGGAGAGTGGCAGGGGCCCCCGATGGAGAGATAGGAATGAGAGAATAAGAAAAAAAGGGGGGGGGGGGGTTGCAGGTTTAAACACAATAACTTACTATCCGTGCAGCCTGCAGGTAGGGCTTAGCCGCAGCGGTCAGGCGAGGATGCCGGTGTTTACTCTCTCTCTCTGCTGACTGCCCAGGACGCGCTGCTCTTCCGTCTGAAACACGTCGTTTACGCGTGATCGGAGCACTTAGCGTCTCGATGTTCTGCTCGTTCCGCGCAGGGATGGGGAAAGGAAACTGTGACATCTGCCTGAAACGCTCTCACCACATCGCTACATTAGCACTTAATTGACACGACATAGAACGATATTGTATGGGAGCCGGAGGAACTGCTCCTGTTAGAATATTGTTACTTTTGTGGCAAAGTTGTCATTTACATGCTTATTTAATGGTGGTAGCAGTGTGGTATGATGGTTTGGGAACCAGACTTATAACCATTCAACCGAGAGGTCGCAGGTTCAAATTCGAGGTGGACTGCTACTGTTATACTGTTGAATATAACCCTTATCTAAATTATGTAATAATATAAATAGGTAGTATGCAAGAGGTCAGTCTGGACAAAGCTGTCTGCGAAACGCATAATATACAGTGGTTATGTAACTTTATTCAGCCTCTGTTGAATGGCTGATACAACAAGTGTCCCGATTACAGATCAGTTCCCATGATTCCTTAGTGGATGAATGACCTTTCCCCCCCTTCAGATGCAAAAGCCCGTGCGAGACGACTTTGAACAGCGCTCCCAGACCCGCGCTCCCAGACGCTTCCTGTAATCCGGCGTGATGAGCAGGCTGAACGCTGACGGAAGGCTCGCAGCCGTAATTGATTTATGCTTCGTATTTGTTGACACAAACTGCGGGGAGGGGGATTACCGCGGGGGGCATGAATGATAGCTTGTGTTCGCTTTCCGTCGATGTAGCGGTATGAAGGAAAGGATCGGCGCGCTTCCTGTTGCTAAATATATTGGGGGGTCTGCCGCTCGTTTCCCGCCAGCTCATTTCAGAAGGGCATGCCATCTCCTACGAGATGGGGATCAGAAAGGGGTCCTGTGAGTAATCCAACCTTTCACTGTTGCCCAAAGGCCTCACAAAAGCACTAACATTGTAGCATTAAAAATTAGCCTTATTTTGTCGTCTCATTGTTTGCGTGACAGTGACCAATCATTGTCGCTGCACTGTAGGGAGCATGCTTTTTCATTGGTTCAAGTGAGTCGGTGATTGACCGATAATTGTAGCTCCACCAACTGTGGGCTTCATGACAGGTCAGTCTCCCATACTATTGTGTGTGGAGTAAGAAATGGCAGTTGGTGAGATAGTGGCCACCCTGTTCACCTGATATGAACTCAGAAGAGCACATATATGACACTCTCGGACTGACCATGTGTGTCAATGGGGTTCCACAGCCACTTTCTGAGCTGTGTCCCACAACCCTGAGTGGAATATTTCCCAGAAAGAAAAAAGGACCCTAGTTGTGCTTCTGGGTCAATTGCAAGCACTTATGGAAGACCCCCGGGTTTTGTAGTTAATCATTTTGTTGATTGTTGAACCCACCAAAATGTTTTATTTTTTAAAAATAAATTTTCTGCTCAGAATGGGGCTGAGTATGTCCAGTTCCCGCTCCAGTTTTTGGAATAGACAAATTTCTACAACTGCAGCCGTGTTAACGCAAACCCCTCTGCCAATTTTGGAGAGTGTAAATTTATGTGGTGTCTGCTTCATCTTCTTTTTACACTGCAAGCTACAGCTAAGCTCCAATAGAGTGGAGTCAGAGGAAGACCTTTTGTATACCACTTTAACATGCAGTCCGCAGGCCACTGATTGACTAGTGGGGGTTGCTAGACAGCGATCAACGCAGACCCCTTAACTGACTGACCTAACCATACCCTGTGCGACATACACAAAAATAGTGTGTCGTCTGATGGAGCTTCCAGCCACAGTCAGCACCAGCAGGCCCTGATTCGATCTGAGACTGTGGGGCTCATCCATGCACCACAGCGCGGTGTCTTAACTGAATGAACCATCCAGCAGCCCCACAAAAACTGTTTTTTTTGTTTGTTTTTTTAAATAAAAAAAGTCAAATGTTAAGCACAAAGAAATGGAACCCTCATTGTCTGATGTCCTTTTGGGTTTTAAATCATGGGTTCAAAATCATTTGCTAATGTGTCAAGATAAAGAATGCTGAATTACAAGCAGTTCAGCTTTTCTGCTTTTCAAAATGTCCATGATTTGACAGTTAACTAATAACTGAAGCAACATTCATTTGTTGCATAATTAATGCCTTTCAGTTGCTTTTGTGTGATAATCATCAGATGTAAAATTTAACTCCATTTAAGTACTTGCTTTACATTTTGATGGCTGTGTTGCTTTGACAATACAGTAAGCAATATGTGCTAATCAGCTTGAAATATGGAGGGCAAGAACCTTTTTTCACATAGTTAATTTTGGTGTGTCATAGTGGACATCATGTAATTTAGCCAGTTGTTCCTTGGGCTTGATTAGAACGTTTCTGACAATCAACATGTATAGTAGTTGGAAAACTGCATCTGCAAGTGAACCTTCTGTTGATGTTCAGATGCCCTTCCCCAGGTGTTCAGTATACAGTTTGTTGTTGTCGTCAACATCTATAGCCAATGTTAGTAATATTTTATTTAGCGCTTGCGCTTGCTTGTGAAAATGACATAGGGATAGTCGGAGAGTCAATGAACACAGCAATGGTATACACTTTGAATGAAAAATGAGCTAGTGATTGCTGCTTTTAAGATGAAATATTTCAGTACTGAAAGAAATGAAAACACTCATTGCAAAAATGGCTCTACTTGAACTGCAGCTGCTCTGTATCTAATGGGTACAAAATAGCAGTCCTTTCCTTAGAAAAGCACACACACTCCTGGGTCTTTTATTGGTGCAAAAACTGGCCCTCTAGGCCAAGTCTAGAGGCACATTAGGTCAACTCTTAATTTCTTGGCGGAGATGAAATGAGGAAAGAACACATCTATCATTTGGCTCTTGGAGAAGTTAGGTCTTTAATTGGTAAACTCATAATAATGTTGAATTTTCCTGTACAGGAAACCTATTAATTTGTGGATTCTGAACTGAGGCTAAATGTGTTGCAAATGAACAATTACAAGTAAATATATACAAATAAAAGCTTCATTATGTGCCATTAGGCTTTTGCTTTTATTTAAATTTGTTTGGGGGTGGAGAATCCATGAGATTTAAATACATTTTATGTGCAGTTTTCATGTCCCCGCCTTTGTGATGCTGTTGCAAGTGTTTTTGTTTTTTCCAGTGAAATGTTTGAAAACAAATATAGTTGAAATTATTAAACTAAACCGGCTGTGAAAAACCCAAAAGTAATTTGGCACAATATTTAGGTGACCACCTTTAAGGCTTTTTCCTTGTAAAGAAAAAAAACGTTTTCTCCAAAGCTTTATTTTTAGTTTCTTTTTTTTTTGGCGGAAACTGGAATTCCAAACAGGTGTTTTTGCTTATTCAGTTTCCTGCATCTTCATGTGCTTCTGTTTCCAGTGGAGACATGCTAAATTTGATACTTGACCTCCCCTCTCACACATTTAATGTGGGAATCAGCCGCAAAGGAATTTTGCCCAGAGGATTGGCAAGACCCATTCAGCATGGCACAATCTTTCCTGAAACCCCTACCACTTTTCCTACTGATCTGCCTGTGACTAGACGTTGTAACCAATGCTGCCATTTTCACAATTTTGTTTGCTCTAATTTTATGGCACAGTGACTTCATGGACTTTTATGGAGAAATTGCTACACTGTGGATTCAGTCAACTGGTCCTTAACCTTCACTCACAAATAAATGCAAATGTTCTTTTTTTTTTCTTTACAAATACAATTTGACCAATTCAACATTCTTTGAAATTAACTTGACAAATGGTATTTGGGAATGAAATTAGTATTAATATTTGTGTAAAAGTTGAAGACAAATTTAATCCACACCTGTGTCCACTGATGAATGATCAGTATTGACTTCTTGCGTTAATTGATGTCTTCTCTTAACGTCATAAGATATGTCGCTGTCACCTTTCCAGCAAGTCATTTCATCAAATTTCTGCCCTGCTAGAGCTGCCCCAGTCAACTGTAAGTGTTGTTAGGGTTAGGGTTATTGGAGCAACAACAGCTCAGCCGTGAAGCGGTGGGCCACACAAGTTTACAGAATGGGACCGCTGAGTGCTGAAGCGTGTAGTGTGTAAAAAAATCATCTGTCCTCGGTTGCAACGCTCACTACAGAGTTCCAAACTACCTGGAAACAACGTCAGCACAAGAACTGTTTGTCAAAAGCTTCATGAAATGGGTTTCCATGGCCAAGCAGCCGTACACAAGCCTAAGATCACCATGCGCAATGCCAAGCATTGGCTGGAGTAGTGTAATGCACACCGCCATTGGACTCTGTAGCAGTGGAAACGCATTCTCTGGAGTGATGAATCACGCTTCAGTATCTGGCAGTCTGACGGACAAATCTGGGTTTGTCAGAATGCATAGTGTCAACTGTATTAAGTTTGGTGGAAAAGGAATAATGATCAGGGGCTGTTTTTCATGGTTTGGATGGGCTATAGGCACCTTAGTTCAAGTGAAGGGAACTCTTAATACTACAGCATACAATGACCTTCTAGAAACTTCTGTGCTTCTAACTTTGTGGTTACAGTTTGGGGAAGACTCAGTCCTGTTTCAGCATGACAATGCCCCCTGTGCACAAAGCAAGGTCCATAAATAAATGGTTTGCTGAGTTTGGTGGGGAAGAACTTGACTTGCCTGCACAGAGCCCTGACCTCAACCCCATCCAATACCTTTGAGAAGAATTGGAATGCTGACTGCAAGCCAGGCCTTGCGCCCAACATCTGTGCCCAACCTCACTAACGCTCTTGTGGCTGAATGGAAGCGAATCCACACAGCCATGTTCCAAAATCTACGGGGAAGCCTTCCCAGGAGAGTGGAAGATGTCACCGCAGCAAAGGGGGACCAACTCCATATTAATGCCCGTGGCTTTGGAATGAGATGTTCAACAAGCACATATGGGTGTGATGTTCAGGTCTCCACATACTTTTGGAAATGTAGTGTACCTTTGGATTGGGAATATTAAACTACAATCAAAATAGCTGAGGTATAGGTTGCTTTGCCAGTGGCACAGAGGTGTAAACAGAAGAAACATATTTTCTGCGATACAAAGGAATGCTATGTATTTAATGACATGTGCTTTCCATAGTTTGGATGTTTAATACAGGGTACTGTGCCAACCGTTGTATTCAATTTACTGATTTTTTCATTGCAACACTGATCACCGGCATTCAAAAGGGAAATGGCAGTAATTCAAAATAGTATTCATTTTCATGATTTTATTTAATTATTTTAATGAGAGGATACTTCTCTGTGTGCCTGGTAACTCTGCCGCTTCTTTTTTGGGGGGGTGGGTGGGGGTAGGTCCTAGAGTGTCACATGTTCATGTTATTTATTTATTTATTTTAGCATTCTTCAAATTGAATCTCAAACATTAAATGGTCATTCACAAACAACCGTGCGGCCCTTTTTGTGTGTGAAGACAAAACGGACATGGCAGGATGGATGAGTGAGCACCCCACCCCCGGTCGGGAGGGTCCTGTCTCTGTGGGTGTCTGTCACGCTGGCAGTTTGGGGGTCCAGGAGTCACGAGGCCGTTGTGGATGGCCAGCTCTGGTACAGTAGAGTGGATGCAGGGGTCCCGCCACCCGTAAAGGCAGGGTCAAAGTGGCCCCCCGTTATTTACAGTACTTCCTTTCAGTGCCCTAATGAAACGGGAGCCTCCCAATGCCTCATGGGAAGGCTGCTGTTTTTGCTCAGTCAGGCCATCACTGAGGTCAAAGAGCATGGGGGGAAGGGAAGTTTAGGTGGGGCAGATGTTCGATAAAGTATTTTGTTGTGCGGGCAAAGTTTGGGAAAGAAAAAAAGCAGACCTATCCCACCCCACATCCTCAATGGGCATGACTAAACAAACTGAAAAGGAAGACATGCATCACTGTCATAGTAACTATGATAATAAATTAATTCGAATTTATCTTGTGTGTGGAGTGTATGATTTCAGTATGACCTGAAACATTTAATATATTTTATGATGTGCATTGGTTTGAAATTTGCACACTTAAAAAATGCATGCTCTTAGAAGTAGATATAACAGATGTATATTGAATATCACTTTAGAAAATATTTTATAAATTAGTAAAAAAGAAAAAATTATAAAGTACAGCTGGATGCAGATTTAAGATTTGATCCGGATGTGGGGGCTGTTCTGCATTTGCAAGAAAGTTTTAAAAAACTTTATTGTCTGTATCATATGACTCTGAGCTGGAACAGTGCTTGCTTGCACATTTAAAGTTCATTTTGACCATATTGCAGGTCACATGATATCATCCCACAAATGTGGTGCTGAATCCTACTTACTACTAACATGGGCGGAATTTGAATGTGTAGGCTGTGATGATGGTGGAGTTTTAAAGAGTTTTAAAATAAAAATGAAAGCATGGAAGAAAGATGCAAAACAAGCCACCCACAAAATAGTTCCTCCTTCTCCCATCTGGTGGGCTCATGCAAATATCCCCTGATTTATATCATTTTAATCTTAAAATCTGAGTTAATCTAATTGTAATCCACAGGTAGCCACGGTATGCATGTGCTGCTTTGTGTAATTCAGCTATAAGTCTTTTTTTCGTCTCTCGTAATCGGTTGTGCTTGTTTTATTTTTTTGTTAAGGAATTAAGAAGAGAGCCAACTTCCTGCTTTTTTTGAGTGGGGGTAAAAAAAACCACCATCTGCCGTCAGAGTCCTGCATAATCTGGGCCTAATTTTGTTTTAAGCGTTGGGTTTTTCCGAGGACATGTCCAATGAGACGGCAGAGCAGATTTGTTTCGTCCATGCGGTGCGGTGGAGGGCGGCGCTGGGTGCAGGGGTTAAAGGTCACGCAGCAGAGAGCCTTTAGGGGCTGAGTCCTAGGGTCCAGGGTGACCCCACACTTTTTTCAGGCCTTTTGTCTTTCATCACACAAAGGTTCTGCCGTCCCCTTGACCAGCGTTGCAAGATCAGTATGATAGAGCTTCGAGTCACTAACTGACAGAATTCGGACAAATTAAGAATAAAAAGAGTCACAACAGCGGTATGTCGCACTTACTAATAGCTTTATTTATTCATTATCTGCTATTTAAAAAAAAGATTTTATTTATAGCTTTAACTGCTTTAATTAACTGCTTTAATTAAATTGGAAGGTTTTTGAACATAAACTTTTCATTTCAGGTCTTGTCACAGCAAATTTATTATTTAAAAAAACACATCTTTAACCTAAGAATTTTAAAAAATGTGCTTTGAGTTTGCTCAATTTCCATTATATTGCATTAAGTCACCCTTTGTCTAATATTGCATTTTTTCTAAAGATCTGAGAGCATTCAGCGTGCCAAATATGCAATAGTAGAGGAAATCAGGAAGCGACAGACACTTTTTCTCGGCACTGTATTTACATTGTGTGCCAGTCTTTGGGGATTGTTTCTCCAGGCTCCATGCTCAAGGTGGATTGGCAGAGTGTGCGATTGCCCCTTTCATTTTTATTTATACGTCTGTTGAGTTATAAAAGTAAGATAGGAATAATAGCGGAGAGCACCTTCCCAGTGGGAGTTACACATGCCATCTTTGATTTCTTTGGAAAAGCCAGCTTTGCCCTTTAACGCAAGCTAATGGCAAGTGGCATTCCATCAAAAGGTACACGTTTGCAATTCGGTTTAGCGTCAACAGTAAATTGAAAGAGGGCTTTTTGTGATTTTCCGTCTTGTTTTGTCGTTGCAAACATCCTCCGGATGGCGGTGAACGGAGTCTTGGGGTTGTGGGAGGATTGGGCTGCGTCCGCGCGCTTGTGCCCGTTTGGTGCAGCTGGCAGCCAGCTAGTCCGCACAACAGTTCAGTCTTGATAGATAGCATGGCTTTCTCATGGAGGGATCCCTTCATTGGCCTCAAGGTCTTCAGCCTGTTCCTTTGTTTGACACATTCTCTGTGGCTTTCTGAACGGAGGGTCTTTCAGGCATGACCTTACGCCCCTTCTGCATCTCCTACTTCAGTCCGCAGCCGGGATTGCTATCACTTGTTTTTTTTTTGTCCCCCTGCCCCCACACTTCACGCTTCCACTTGTGTTATGGCAAAGCACACTGAAAACACTTATCAGTGGATTTAATATAATATAATTGCATAATAATGATAAAGATGAGCACATTTTATTAAGCTTGCTATTTGTTTTTGTAATTTCAATGGATTTAATTATTTTTTTTAAATTGTGAATTTCTTGAAGCTGTACACACACACACACACACATGCACACACACACAGCCACACATACAAACACATGCCCAAACACATTTGTTTTGAAGTGTTGGATTTATGCAAGCTGTATGTTGAGCATATGGGATGTTGTCCTGATCACAGTCAGGTATCTGGCCTGTATTTTATTTATTGTGATCTGATTTTAGGTCAGATATCAGAGTTTTATGATTCTATGGCACTATGAAAATCGATGTGTCTACGTGTATCACGTATGGTGATACATCTGTGGTTTTAACTGTACAGAATGAGGTGTGCTGCATACAGTGTACAGGATTCTGTTTTGCTCATGAGTATAACTGCACTGCATGCAGTGTGCTATCTAATGTAAAGGTTCTTGTCAACATCACTGTTTTATTTGTGTTGCATACACTCTTGACTGTGTGTGTGTGTGTGTGTGTCTGTGAAATGGGGCTGGGTCTGTCTAGTTATCCACTGGTATCACTTCACCTGAGAAACTCTGCTATGTTGTCACTCAGATGAGATGAGGTTGCTCCATTCTATAGGATGCAATTCAATTATTTTCTGTATGTGAAGGGACTAAAAAAAACCCTTCTGGTTTATTGAGCAGTTATGAGGTAGACATATAGGATATTTCCTGTGAAATCATGCAGGTTTCTATTAGAATTAGCTCCTGGAGCGTGCATGGCTAGCAGATGTTCACGACTTCACGAGCCCAACAGCCGAAAATTAAAAATTTACCAGCAATGGTACGGCATTCGAGGACAGACGGGAGAAAGAGAGAACGAGAGGGCCGGTGGTTAATATTAGATTTATTACCTCGTATGACTTTCTGGAGAACCTGACTGGAGGGCTTGTCTTTGTTTTGATTTGGATAAAAAAAATAAATAAGCAGCGTGCGTGGGTGGTTTCTCCCTGGAGGAGCACTTGGAGGATCAGGTTGAGTCAGCTCATCCATGCTTCGCAGGCTGTCAGCACTGGCAAAGGCAATCGCACACGAGGAAGTCTGATATTTGTAGTGTCTGCAGAAGGCTTTAAAGTGCATGGGCTGTAAGGCTGGCCAGCACTGTTCATAGTTCCGGCGATGCTCATGGGTAGACCTCAGTGTGTCAGGAGCATCAGTTAAAAAAAATAAAAAAATGTAGTCCAGTTTGGTTCTTAAAATTATAAAAATGATGTGCTATATTCAGCACTTCTTAGATCCAGTCGGTTAATGGTAATGTTTGCTCCAGGTAGGGTTATACCGAAGGAGTTCTACATTTTGTTTATTTATTTATTTATTTTTTTTTTTTTAATCTATCTTTTTGGGTATTGCGTAAATTAACATGTCCAGTGGACAGAAAAAGCTGATCTGAATCTTGCCTTCCCATTTCCTTTTTCTTCTGCGTGTACAGAGTGAGATGCTTTGGTTTTGTTCCCCACATCAAACATAAGTAAATAATTGTTTTATCCTGGAACAGTAATGAAACTGTTTGATTGCAGAATGCCTGTTGGAAGGAAGTTGGCTCATTTTTAAATGTCCCGTCGTAAAATCTGTGTGTATTAACACCTGACAGGTAAACCTCCTCCCCTCCTTCTGGCACTGCTTCCTTTTTTGTATTTGTTTATTACCTGGCTAAGAAGCAGAACCAGGCTTCCAAATACTGCCCTTGTGCAGGTGCTTTGGAATACATTGCTCTTGGCATCCTTACTGAGCCCACAGCAGCAGGAGCAGAAGCCTGGAAATTAGGTGAAGTTTAAAAACAGTTTTTCAAACAGAGTCGGCAAGGAGATCACGCATTAGAAGCTCTAGACTAAGCCTATAGCTAAAATCAGACAGGTGGTGGTGAAATACAACACCTGTGCTGATTTTTGATAGTCACGTCGGTCAACAAATAGTTGACGATGAAAGGGGGGAATAGCCATTGTGGCAGTCCGTCTCCCCTCTTTAACTGGTGAGGCTGGGGATGTAGATTATTTTTTCTAGATTGAGCACTTGTGGATCGGGCACTTCAGTAGTTTTATGTAGTTATCACAGCTAACCAGAGACAGAGACATTATCAACTCTGAAAGAAAAATGTGCCTGTCTTTCAGGTGTGTGAGTATGTGAGTGTGTGTGTGATTGATTGTCAGCCATTTTAAAATTGCAAATGAACCTGTACCTGATCCCCTGAGTTCACATTTTTTACAATTTCAAAATGTACTCCTCCGTGAAGGCTGAACACATCCACCAACGCTGATTCACTGCGCTAGCGATTTCTTTGTGCTGTGGCCGTATATAAATGGATTTTCAAACGTACAGCAGTGTAGTATTTGTTTTGTAAACATGCCAGCCCACGCTAACCACAGGGACTATTTATCAGTCCTGCGGTGTAATTCAAAGCAAAATGTTTGTATTGGTCCTGTCATAACCAGCCACTGGAAATGTGTTGCAATAATAATTATGGTTTGCCTTTATGTCTTTCACACGCTCAAAGTGTTTTACAGTGAATGAGGGGACTTGCCTCATCTACCACCAAAATGCAGCGTCTACCTAGGTCATGCCCTGCAACAGACTGCTTACCAGCCATCAGCTGAGGGGGAGGGGGAGGGGGAGGGAATTATTTAGATAATTATGCTGGGTGATGATTAGGTGGCCAGATTGAGAGCCAGGTTGGGAATTTAGCCAGGATTCCAGGGGGAAGTGTCTGCTCTTTCGATCAGTGCTACGGAACATCTCATTTAACGTCTCCTGTGAATGAAGGTGCAAGCTGGCCAGGTCAGTTGGAATAAAAACCCACTGAGACCCTTTAGGACCCAAACCTGCATGTGTGGAACACAGGCAGAACCCTGGAACCTGCTTGGAGCTCCTCCTTTTTCGAAGGGGGAGGGGAGTTTTGCTAATCATTTGTATATTTTGTTCCATTTGTTCTTTCTTAGTACTGCCAGTACTCAAAGTACTTCTTATGTTTTAGTTTTTTTTTTCCTTAAATGAATGAAAATGGTTATAGTTCATTTGCGTGTATCATTTGGTGAGATGATAATGCATGGAAAGGGCTGTGTGTGATCCGGTGTGTGTGTTTGTCCACAGGCAGTTTGCTCATGGAAATGAGGAGGGTTTTTGTGCTCTCGTCACACACACACTGTTTTACACGCTCTCGTTTTCTGGCTCACGTCCCGCTGTGACCAGAGGGGCCAGGTTCTAATAATAGTGGCATTTTGGTCCTCTGATAAGGTTAATTAGCTTATCAATAGATTGCTTGATCGCTGAATGTACTTATTTGATTTTAGATAAACTGTTTAATGCTCGATCAACAGGTGAGTGAGCATACTGATTTTCTCCGGTTTGTTTGTGGCAGCCAAATGCCGCTGAGAGGTTTCTGCACAGGATTTTTTTTTCTATTTTCCTGGATTCTGCAAATGAAAGCATTTCAGGTTATTCATCGGGGGTTGTTCGTCAGAACAAAAACCTCCCGTTTTCAGCAGGTGCAACATAAAATAAGCGATTGTTTTAAACTGAAAAGGCTATTCATGCACCGTGCAAAGTGAGAGAGAATGAACGGATACCTGACATTTCTTTGAATTTAGAGATTGTTCGAAAACAAATTTTGCACTTTGAGTTTTACACTTCGGTTTGGTTTTCTGATGCCAGAATATCATACTTTTTTTTTTTTTTTTTTTTTTGAGGTGTCCATAATTTAAAAAACTCACATTTTTGACTTGTATCTTCTGTCTCTCCCTCTGGAAGCCCTGAATGGCAAGTTGAAAAAAAGATTTGTGGTGAAATTCGGCCCAATAAGAAGTTATTATTAGGTAATAACTTGTACGTACAAGAAACTGTGGCCAACTCGCACATATATGAAACTTTGGCCCACTTCTAAATTATTTATTTTTTTCGCCTTGCCTTTCAGGAGTTCTGCATTTACCTCTTCCATGGAGAAAAAAATATGAAAAAATATGGTGATGGTTTTTCAGTTTTAGAAAATGAATAAGGCTTTGTTATTTTTATAAGCTGAGTAAGAATCAGCTGCTCTGACAAATGGGGTCATTTTTGTGGTTAGTACATTAACATAGCTTTTGCCTACGTTTTGTAAATTGCTCAGACAAAGAGTTCAAAGTATGAGATCAGAATCTTATGAAATCCGGTACATTTTCACGCGTCAGTGGAACAGTCAGTTCTTTGCGGTGTAATTTCCAACGTAAGCCATATTTGAATAACTCCTGCCCTTACTTTAGATTCAAACCGCAGGTAGTATTATATATATATATACATATACCTCACATTGATAGTATGTAAAGGATTATTTGGATTTTATTGATTCCAGAGAGGGAAACTATTTTTCCCACTCGTATTAACAACATTTAACATTAAGAAAAATCTCGTAGCCGATGCGGATTCTTTACCAATTCTCAACCAACAACTTCTTCAAACTACAAGGGCTCGATTCATCCTTGCGACCAAGCGTGCACGCGTGTGTGAGTCTGTGTGTTAACTCATTCCTGTGTCAACCACTTCCTGTGTGAGTGAAGCAAAGCTGGCTGTGAATTTAGTGCTGAGTGCTGACATGGGCTGATGTGGAGGTTCGGAAGGGGAGAGGCAGCGAGAGAGCAAGCGAGCGGGCGGGCGAGAGGAAGACGATGCGAAACCGCGATTGCGACAGCTTTTTCTGCTGGCGTGATCACGTCTGCTGTCGGCGGCAGGTTGGCACGCGGAAGCCGCGGCGTTACTGTCCCTAGCGCCCTGACCCTAATGGCGGGGGCGATGAGTTAACTGAATGCCGCGGTTGGTGGCTCACTCCTTTCTAAGAGCGGTAAGAAGCGGGCGTCGCTGGCTGAGGGGCTCACCTGCTTGTGTATGCACTGTAGTGTCAGACGGAGAAAAGCAATTACTAACCTAAGTGTGCGAACGGTAAAAGGTGGTGACTTCGGAGAGGGGATGGTGGAACCAGTCTTGTTCCGATTTAATTGACAGTTCTGGAGTCGACAGTTGTCAAGGAGGTGGGGGCGGGGGGGGGAGTCTATTTGCCGAGCTGTTGTGGATACTGCTTACACCATTAGGGGTGATGAATAGCTGTTTGCGACTTGTTTGATGACCCAGCCGGCCCTGACTGACTAAAGAGTCGCTCCACCCCCACTGCCGCGGTTTGATTGGCCAAGACTCCCTGGGCTTACTGTATCTGTGTGCCCAGGGGTTGTATTAGACAAACAGGATGTGGTCAGGTCTTATCAGGGCTTTGTTAGGCAAGCTGTTGAGTGCTAACCCTGGCCTTTGGCCTGTCCATGCCTCTTGACCCCTCTCCGTCCGAATTCCTGAGCTGTGAAAATCTTCCATGTGTCCAGCCTTAAGAACATTGTTATACCCCTTGCAGCACAGTTATGCTATATGGTGGAGAGAAATGATAACGCAGAATGCATTCTCTCACAGATACATGAGATTCAAACCAAATCCTGTTTTGATTTATGGCATGTATGATTGCTAAATGTATGTGGTCTCGTGTGAAATTGGTGATTGTGCACTTTGTTCTTCTGGAAAATATTTACCTGACCTTTAGCTGTGTTGGTGTACCTTTGTTTATCTGACCTCTTTAAGTATTCCGCCTTTAGTGTTCTTTCCCATTGTCTTATGGCTCTGTGGTGAAAGATTGCTGCCATTTAGCAGATGCTCTTATCCAGAGTGAATTACACAACACTTTTATTTATTTTTTTGTTACGTCTCATCATTTATACAGCTAGGTATATACTGAAGCAATTCAGGTTAAGTACTTGCAATGGTCCAACAGCAGTGTCCTAGTTGGGAATCGAACCTGCAGCCTTTCAGTTACAAGCCCATTTTCCTTGAATATTATACTATGCTGCCATCATCCTGCCTCTAATTAGCACTGCCTCTAACTGGCATTTCAAATCCCTTCATTAGCAGAAACGATTTGGAGCCTTGCCTTATTCACAAAAAATCTAGTTTTTTTTTTCTTTTTGTCATCCTCAATAATAGGTCTGTGTTCTGATTTGGAAGCAAAGAAAGGCAGGTGACCTGATCCACACACGTTATGACAATTATATCAGGCATAACATCTAATATATAAGGATGTGAGAACGGACGATAGGCTAGTCAAACAGGCCATTGAAACAATCCAGCCTTGTCATTTTGGAATAGACAGCTCTAAAAAAGATTCTGTTTGATTTGATTCCTAAAGAACAGTCAGCTTTCGGAAGCTGGAAAAGGTCAGCTGTGTGTGAATCTGAAAGTGTGTTTGACATTTCGACAGAAATTTTCTCATATTACCCATCTGACCCCCATCAAGTTAGGATTTGGGGTAATTTCGGGAGCAGACCCAAAGGAAAAATGTTAATCTTCACAACACTCTCCTCTAAGGCTTGCAGCTAAAGTGTTGGAAACATATGAATGGGTGACTCGCTACCAGGGAACTTTATCTGATGTTTATGGGATATTGGAAAAATGTCACGGCTGCTGTTGGGAGCAACACTATGTCTGAGAATATTTCAGAAATGTTTTGTGGTATTTGCCCATATTTATCTATCAAAGGAGTAGAGGATCATTGGATATTTATGGAAAAAGACTAGTTGTTTTGCTCTGGAAAAGCTTTCATATTTTTCCAGTTGCTCTTTTAACGTAGGCCTTGCTGACAAAATGTTTGTTTGTTTTAGAGTTTGTGATCTATAGGGCAAATTCTGAAGAAAAGAAAGATACCACTTTGCCTTGTTTTTCATTTAGAATTGTCTGACCAAACTTAAATCTCATATACTTTATTGGCAGATTATGTTCAAACTTAAAAAAGTAAAAATAAATAAAACTACATGCGTGTGCACAAGCATAACATAGAACTGGTTCATTTAAATTCAGTGCCAGTTTCATAGCAGCTGTAGTGAAAGAGAATGTAAATTGAAAATGACTTGAACAGTGTGGATGGTAAAGTGTGTGTTTGTGTGTGTGTGTGTGTGTGTGTGTGGTTTTGGAGACAGGAATGGTGAAACAAAACTGCACTTGAGTGCGCTCGACAATACTGTCTGTGAAATTCACATTGATTAATTAATTAGAATCCCTTAATGAGCAAATTGAGTGTCAGTGCTGATTATCAAATTGAGCCCCTGTACGTCTCCAGCCCCCCACCACCCCCCACCCCATCGACAGCTCGATCTCACACAGGCACAGCTCTTTGCTGCCGAGTCTCCTAATGCCGAACTGGCAGCAGTTAAAGGTCCTTGGTGTGAGGAACCCCCCCCCCCACACACACACACACACACACACACTCCCTCCGTGGCTCTCTTCCCTGTTACTGTAATGAAACTGGGGGCCTTTTAAAAGAAACAGTGCCTCAGTGTCAGCAAACAGGTCACTGCACACTAGCCTGAGTGTCAGTTTGAGTTGTTTCCATGTGTGGAGATGGGAGGCTGTCTCTGCTGTTTGTCAGTGTTTGGTTTTTCTTTGTTGTCTTTTTTTCCACGCGTAGTGCAGCACAGAGCATCCCTAAGCCCCTGGTGTAATTAATTGGAATTCTGGGTCAGGGGAAACATTGGATTGGCAATTGAATAAAGAGGTTTAAGTTTAATCTCTGAATTCTCTCTCTCTTTTTCTGTCTGTCTCTCTCTCTCCCTCTCTCTTACCCTCTCTCCCTCTCCCTGAAATGTGATACTTAACTTCTGCAAGATAATCCTTCCAAAATGAAACACATAAATGGTTTGATTTGCCAGAGGAATGGGATATGTTCAGTTTAACTGCTATTATTATTATTATGGTTGAGTTACACATTTAAATATTTAAGAGTTACATTTTTTCCCCTTGCAGTTCTGTGCAAAGTATATGACATTATCTAGGATTCAGTCCAGGTTTGTGCTCAGGTTTGGTGCACAATTAAATATGAGTGCTAGAAAATCACCGAAATTAACCTGCGAAATTCCATGATGGGAAAAACATATAACACTTCCCTTATTGGTAAGTTATGAACAAATACCAATTGAATCCAGGCCAATCTGTTAAAAAAAGTGACCATTTTTTTTTTGCAAAGGTATCTTTTTAATGTAAAGGATAAAGAGCCATTGCAAAATGCCAGTGCCTGAAGACATGGGTTAACAGTGAATAATCACAATTAACTTTATAATTATTTCTGTGAGTTGAAATTGAAGAAGGACGCGTGGAGAGGGAAGACAATGTGGGGGATACAGGCAGAGATGCCCGGTTTCCTGATGATGGAAAGCGAGCCCTTTAGGTAGATGGCTATCATGGTCTGGTGTGAGGGATGAAAGGTTCACTCAGTGGGGCCATTTTGGTGCAGTGGCTCTGGCCAGATGGCCTGCATACCTCAAGCCATCCTTCAGCTGAGGAATGCGTCCCTCCCCACCCACCGTGCGGCCCCTCCCTGCGGAGGGTGTTTCAGCCTGGAAATACGGTGTGTGTGTGTGTGTGTGTGTGTGTGTGTGCCTGTGCGTGTGCGTGTGTGTGTGTGTGTGTGTCTGTGTGTGTGTGTGTGTGTGTGTGCCTGTGCGTGTGCGTGTGCGTGTGCGTGTTTGCCTGTGTGTGTGTATGTGTGTATGTGTGTGCCTGTGCGTGTGCGTGTGTATGCGTGCGTATGTTACACATATGAAAAGCAGCACTATATGATGCCATATTATGAGACAGTTATAGCATATAACTCACTTGAATACTTCCGAAAACTTAACGACAGTGCAGTGTTATATGATCAATATTATATAAATGTTGATTTCAAGAAGTGTCACATACTTGTGCATCCAGAAATGGAACTGGAACGACAATACTAAGCTGATCAGAAATTGTTTTGTCAAGTCGCGTGTCTGTTTTTCATCGACAGTTGGTGTTCGAGTTTGAACATATTTTGGCTTATTCAGTGATTATTCATGAAATCCATATATAGCACATTTTGCCGAACATTCAACATTTGGCTGAATGTTTTGAGAAAGTACAAATTGTTTCCTGGAGCAATTAAAAATGTTTAAATATGGCTCCATTAAAATAGTCCATCTTAATCAGTGTTCAAAGCTGTGCAAACATCAAAGAAAACATTGCCCCTTGACAAGCACCTCTACACCACTGACTGATTTTCATTCTAACGTCATTAGAAAGGAGTGACTTACGGGAAAACACTATCATTAAGACTACGTAGCTGCAAAAAAATAAAAATAAATAAATAGTTAAATTGAAGGATAGTTTTCTGTGCCTTGTCACTAATCACCTCATTAAAATGTTTCTCCTTTATGAAGCAATGGCTGGATTGACTGGTCCACAAGTCAAACAGCAACACAGTGAACATGGTGTTTGTTTCATTCGGGCATATTTTGTGCAGCTGTCTTGTAAACTGTGGTCCTATGAATAACTCAGTACCATTTTCTTTTTATACATTGAAAACAATATTTATTCCACTGTATGTTGTGATTTCTAAAGGGCATTTTGGAGTGTGTTGTATGTTGGGGAGAAACGTGAAATTATTGTCAATAATTTTTTTTTTTTGGGGGGGGGGGAGAGAAGCAAACAATTTCTCTGAACTTTTTTCAAATGTTTCCAATTCCACTGGAAAGAACTTGGACGTCTAACAATTTAACAGAGTGTTCTAGCTTTCTAACCTTAGCATTGTGGGGCTTTTTAAAGCTGGGTAAACACATGGTTTTCCAGTGTGTTTTGAACAAAACGGCTTGTTTACTTCGGTACAAAATGTTTTTGAGGTTAGAGAGTTTGGCCAAGTAAAACCTCAATCCAAAATGGGTGTAGGAAAAAAAACTGGAGAAAGTATTATAACGGAATACATGAATATGGAATAAAAAAAGCATAACATGAAATGTATCTACCAGCGAGCATTTTCCTTAATCCTTAATTAAGATATTACCAAGTGTTCGGTAATTGCTCTTGGTAATTATTATTACAAAATGTTTCCTTCCATCCTCTCTTGTTTCCCTCTCTCTGATTTTTGATTTTGTGTTAAGTCTGCGTTGTGTTTTGAATACTTCTTTGTCTAAAATGTATTTTGACAGCTATCTCTTCTGCCATTCAGTATTTTCACTATGAAAGCTTCAGTCTGCATTTGCTAAAAGCTTAATTTCACATGGAGTTTTTTTTTTGGGTTTTTTTTGTCAGCGTGACTTATATACCTGTTTTTGCACCGCAGTAGGGAGCTGTCCTTAGACTCAGAATGCAGCGCACTGTCCTCGTCTGCCTGCCCCTATCCTCCGCTCAATCGCTCTTTCGGTAGAAAAGGCTCCTTAACAGCTCGATACCGCTCTTCCATTAATCAAAGACACTTCCAGTGTCCCATTACAGAAACACAACTACTTGTCCTGTCGGAGACGGACAGCTTACCAATTCATCTTCTGTGGGGGGAAGGAACGGCGTCCGGTTTGCCTACGCGTTTCGGCCGAGCCGTTTCAGACCGCAGGAAGACCCGTTTGAGCGTTGTTTCTGTGGGTCACGCAAACAGCCGAAAAGCCTAAATTGCCTGTCTCAAGACCGGTTTTCACGGGGGGGGGGGACGCGTGTTGTCGAAACGTTGGTTTTACTAGCTGTTAGAATGTTGGCTCTCTCCTTCCTAGTAAATCACTCAGTACATCAATTGACTTACCTGCGTCTCGGCAGAGAAGCTGTGAATCTTTCTGCCGCCGGGTTGTTTTATTTCTGAGAACGGATAAAAAAACGTGAGTGGCTGTTAAATTTGCATACATTTCCATGTATAGGCTGCCAGTGAAAAAATAGATGACATTTGCCCGGGGCGCTGTGTTGACTGGGAAATGATGCCATGGTTTCCTCGCTGACAACAGAAGGGCCCTCCCATTGGCTGCCTGCAGAAGCCGCGCTGGACGGTGTAAATGCCCACCGTGAGTGCCCGGTTCCCGCCGACTCTAACTGGGAGTTGGCCGTGTGCCGCTGGGGGCATGGTGGCTCTTAGCCGGGCCAGCGTTTCTCAGATAACCGCTACATCGGTTCCTTCCAACTACTCGCCAAAGTGCCTGCAGGCTGCCATTTGTTAACGCGCTTCTCCTCCAACTGGCACCAGCTCTCCTGTCGTACTGTGTGGCCCCTGGGTGTAAAATTTGTATATAAAAACACTCGCTGGTTTCGCAGGTGAGGACATCAAAGGAGAGGCGCAAGCAGCAGCTGCGGAGGCCCTGGCGTGCGGTTGCCATAGATGCCCTGTTGATTTCCAACATTTCTTAGAGACAGAAAGGAACTGTCAGTACTGTCATTGCTGGAATGGCATCGTTGGCACCTCAGTGGGAAATCTTTGCCTGCCTGAACGTTCATGGCACTCGAGCTCCAGAAAGGCGCGTGAAGACGGCGGGCTGTGCCCGGCGCGCCGTTAATTAATCTCTTTGTTAGCGGGGTGGCATCTGCTAAGACGCATTAGGGTTATTAGAGACGCGGGTCCAAGCGGGACTGGACCAGACAGCAGCCCGTCCCAGAGCACAGGTGCGCTCTCCAGCCGTCGCTGATTGGATCCAATGCGCGCGTGATTGATTCCAGCCTCACTCCGATCGGCACGATGTTAATGCATGACCGGACTCCTCCAGCTGGCATCTCTTCTCTCTTTTTTTTTTTTCCCTCCTCCCCTGCTCTGCTACAGTAAACAAAATGCGGTCCAAGCAGTCAGGGGCGGGGAGGGCCGGGGGGTTTGGGGAGGGGGGGGGGGGGTGTATGTGTGAAAGTAAAATGCATTGTTTTGGAAAACAGAGGATGTTTTCTTGTCCCATGCTATTCACATTTGAGCAAAGTGTTTCACTGCTACAATGTTTTGGTTTTTTTTTAACTCATTTTTTGCACATCTTGGTGGAGGCTTTTGATAATATGGTGTCTCAAGACACTGCTTGAATGCGTGTCATCTACAGTCAGCCATAACACCGCATCTCCCATGGCTTTCAGTCAGCTTCTGGAAAATCATCAATGCAATCTTTAAATGAAAGCTATGCTAAAATAACACTGTGGGATATTTATGTTGTATGGTTGGTCAGTTACAAAGCACATACCACCCTTCGCACACACACACACACACACACACACACACACTCACTGTTCTAAAACACTGGAATTCATTCTTGGGGAGAAACTGTTCACCAATGTCTGAAAATTTCTCTTTATGAGTCAGTATGTCTGCCCATAATTGGGCATACAGGAATATTTCGGCATAGAAGTCGGTAGAAGTTGGAATTGTTGCGGCGCGGTTGTGGACTTGCCTGTCAGGGTGCTTATGATGATTGGCATTATTTGCACGACTGTCAGCTCTGATTGCCTTTAAAACGGTTGGGCTTGAGTGAGTCACAGGAGTGGTATTGATTCCTCAGACTTTCTTGGTCATGCTGTGTAAATGGAAGGATATGACAACACATTTGGCCCTGAGATTGTATCCTTTCAGCAAATACAGGCTATATATTAACCGTGTTATTTCTACAAGTATAGGGCAGTGTACTCGCTGAAAATGTGTTTGGCCATTTTAATGGATCAAAGTGGCAAAAAAAAAAAAGATTTAATTGACACTCTTCTGTCTTTCCCTCGACAGTTTGCTTTCTGACAGGAAGAACAGTCTTTTAGAAAAGTGGCAAATAATTATGAGTGGCAATCTGGAAACAGTAAATGTTCGTACCGAATAAAAAAGAGAGTTTCTATGGCAAACAGGAAGGACTTGCATTTCATTATCTTTATGATGTGATTACAATTTTAGCACTGTGCCTTGCACTACCATTTCGATGATGCTTTGCACTACCCAGGCCTGTCTGACATTGCTTTCTGTCACACGAGAAGTTATACCAGCCAGTATGTTATTTGTCAAAATGGAACTTTGGTCTTTAGACCCTAAGAACGACAAAGAAAGTTTTACTTGTGCTGTATGAGTTATACTGTGCAGAATCAATAAGGAAGGCAATACATTGATCTGTTACATTAAATCCATAGGATACTGTGATTTATTTTAAATTTATTTCACTCCAGATCGAACGGCCTTGTGTTGTCCACAGGTGCTGTAATAGATTGGGGTGTACAGAATGAGAACTGAAAGAATGGCTGAGCATGGAACTGGTATAGGCAGAGCTTTTCTTTTCCAGCTGGTAAGAAGGACCCGGAGTGTAGTCTGGCAAGGCTAATTTGGGACCTTTGTATTTTGAAGAGAGGGGCGGGGGGCATGGGGGGGGTGACTGTGCAAATGCCTTGCATCTTGGCACATGGAGCTTCTGCCCCCCGTGAAACCGCACAGGCCAGAGACGTGTGTCAAATCCACTACCTCTCTCTACTTAAGGGGTCAGGAATATAGAAACTTCTCTCATCATTTTCCTCCTGTTTCTACAGGCTTCAGAATTAATACAGAACCTACATTATTTATTTATGAATGTTCTTTTCAGAGGAACCTGTTGGATGATTAATTAATTCATCGGATTGGTTTGCAAGGCTGCGCTAGGAAGCATTTACTTATGTCATAAAGATGACTATTTTCCATAGTTCTGTAAATAGGTCTGTGACTAAAGATATATTCCCTCTGGTGTATCATGCCTGTCATTTACTGAACCCTCAAAGTTTACTAGTATTAACAGTCTGGGTTATTATTTTTTCATTTTCCAATATGGCAAACAAAATGACACAGGTCATTAATGCTAGTAATGCTTATGTTCTTGGCTTTACAAATAAACATTGACCAATGGGATATGTACACATTGCATGCTTCTCTTAAGCTATTTTTGCATAATTGTAATCACTAAAAATGTTGCTTTCTTGATGTACATCTTTACACCAAATTGTAGTCAGTGTACTCTACGCAGGACATGGTGTCTTGCGTTCTATGAATGCAAGGTCTTATTTTCATGTGCGTTTACGTTCTCTTGTGTTTAGGTGAGGCTACAGTGTGTGAAAAGGCACAGTACTATCCCCTCGCTGGTCCTTGCGCCCCCGTGGTTTCGATCTGTCTGGAGTATTTCAGACAGGCGGCGAAGACGCCGTGTTCAGCAGGCCGCTGATTCGGGCCACGCCTGTGCCAGCGAGCTGATGTGGGGCTCTCCTTACTGTAGCTGCGCAACGCCTCTGCGGCGTTCAGCACTAATCACGTGGGTTTTTAATTTTGGGTCCCTGTGCTCCCCCCTCAGTCATTTCCACTTAAAAAGCCGAAAACCTGAGAGAATAGTGCACTTAAGAGCTGCAGTTTATAATTCTTAGGAATACTAAAGTGGAAGACAGGATTGGAACATTTCTATTAATATAACGGTGGGGGGTGTTAGTCTAGTCACTTTTGAAAAGTACATCTCTTTTTTCACGTTTGGATTTAATGTGAAACGCGCAGCGAGCACCTACAGATGTTTGAAGTCATGGGGAAGTGGGAATAAATTGCGGGAGGTGCGGAGGAACATGTCTTTTCAAAACGACCTAAAGTTAGACACATCCTTGAGCTTTCGGCTTCTTGATGGAAGGTGATGCTCATGAATAATGCATGAGAAAGGAAGCACTTTTCTGGATCTTTTTATAGAGTGAGCATCCCTCAAACCTCAAACACAGACACACACACACACACACACATGCACACACGTATGCACACACACCCACGCATGTACGTACACACACACACACACGCATGCACGTACGCACACACACACACGCTCGCACGCACGCACACATCCACGTGCGCACGCACGCATGCACACAGACACGCACGTGCGCAGGCACACACACACACACACGGACAAACACATACACACAAACATGCATGCACAAGCGTTTCAGTCTTTCCCACAGAAATAACATCATGACAAAGTTGGTTCATAGGTATATACAGCAGTATCAGTTAGATCTGTGGTGGTGGCGTCGGTTTTAGAGCTACATTTCACTTTCTGGAGCTTTTTGATGTTTCAGTTTTAGTGTATGTTTGTGATTGGCCCAGTTTTTGTGTGTGGTGAAGGATATGGCCAGTGTAGGGGAATCAACAAATTTGTGGTTTGTTGTAGGAAAATGTAACAAGTAACTTCCAGTAAAGCCAAGTAGCTTGTACGGGGATGTTGTTTTAGGTTGTAGTACATATAAACACAATGATTTTATTGTTTGCTACTCTATATTTTTTATCAACCAGAGAAACTGAGCCATTTGAAAACATACACTAAAACTGTAATATCAGAAAACTCCAAAAAGTGACCTATCCCATTAAAGGTGCTTGTGTCAGTAGTAATACAGGATTCATAGTAATAATACTGATTAAATAAGATGATACTGAGAGCAATGCAGTATATATCAAAAAGTAATATCAATATCATACAGGTACATTTACTATAAATAATTATCATAGTAAGTGTTCATTTGTAATTTAGTGATGATGGTACTGGCAATGATAATGTAATCGGTATGTATTATGTATCATTGCCAACCACCATCACTAGATAAAATGAGGTGTTCTTTATACAGTAGTGCAGGTGTCACATCTGGATATAATGAATATTGATAAATGATATGAATAATTATGTGTTCATTAATAATGCAGCAGTGGGGAGGGCTGTGGTGGAAGTAGTACATAATGGTGAAATAATACAGTAACAATTACAATGTGGTAATTACAGTACATTGTACTAGTACTGTAATTACCACACTGTTCACTGTTCCTATGATATGTGTTATTTTAATTAGAACTCTGTTTAAAATATCTATCGGGAAATATATGGGCAAATGCAGTGTTGCTCCCCCCCCCCCCCTTCCTTTTTCTTCCTGTAGTGCATCTTGTATCTTTTGTCTGCTTTTATCCGTGCAGCTGCAGGCGAATCAGGGTGGTCATTTCTCCATATGATAAATAACAGCTCTGTAACAGAATAAAGGTTAGCCCCCCTTCCCCCCTCCTCCCCTCTCCCCACCACCGCCGCTCCCTGATCATACATGCTCGGCACGAGCCGCCGGCTGGTGTGAGCGTGTGGCTGGAATTCATATGATGCGCCGGGCTGCAGGGAGGGAGGGAGAGAGAGAGGGAGAGAGAGAGGGAGAGAGAGAGAGAGAGAGAGAGAGAGAGAGAGAGAGAGAGAGAGAGAGAGAGAGAGAGAGAGAGGGAGGGAGAGAGGGAGAGAGAGAGAGAGAGAGAGAGAGAGAGAGACAGAGACAGAGACAGAGAGAGAGAGAGAGAGAGAGAGAGAGAGAGAGAGAGAGAGAGAGAGAGAGAGAGAGAGAGAGAGAGAGAGAGAGAGGGAGAGAGAGGAGAGAGAGAGGAGAGGGAGAGAAGGCCGAGTCATTGATATGTGCCGGACGACTCGCGCTGATAAACAGCCCTCGCTGCCAGGGATGGTGAGGAGCGTTTAATTCGGCTTGATTAAAACAAATACCGCCAGACAATGGGACGCGGCTTACACTCTGACGGCGGCTGGGTGATGCAGCGGTGATGTCAGGAAATGAACAATTGTGATTTAAAAAATGTATGCATTTATTTTTTTGTTTATTTATTGTTGTTGATGTGGCTGTGTCTCTTGTAAAACACCTGCATTTGGTGGGGTTCTGGAAAAGGGGGTGGCTGCTACAGGAATGGTCTGTCCCTCATTTTGGTGCAAAGCATGTGCATTTTATGATTTCATTAAAGTAAAAACATTGGCTGTTTTGCAGTGTCCTTCACAATTGTACCGCCGTTGTGTGGACAGAGAGCACGCACCACCTCCCATTTTTCAAGAGCCTGCTCTGTTAAATGGGTCATTATGAATGTCGATTGATTGCCAGCATCATACTGTGCGATGTCTGAAATTAGGCCGATTTCCATTTATTTAATTTTATTTATTTAATTACATTTTGGTTGCACCAATTTGACATCTGATTCTGTGTTATTAAGCTCACTGGCATCTAATTGACTGGAAAACATCAGCTAAAAAGGCTCCATGCTGCTCTTTTCAAAGAAAGAATGCAGAAGACTGTAGACGCGAAAGGCACTTCAGGTCTGTGAGAGAGGGCTTCAGTCTGATAGTTCTATCCACAAATGAAAAGGAGATGAGGCGTTTTTTTATTTTAAAAAAATCTTATCTGCGTATTTTTCCTCGCCTCCTTCCCAATCCTTAACATTTTTCCCCCTGATCTTTCCTCATTACAGTAATGCTCAAGTTTGCAGAACCTGCTTCGACGGTTCTATTGTAGTGTCTGTATTTTGTTTACAGTGTATAAAAATAGGTGTCATCAATTTGTAATATAACAGTTAGGAAAGCTGACATTGTATTGCTTCAGTTCGGTTACCAGTGAAGAGATGTATCTTGCAGAAGTTTTGGGGGATCTTTGTGGCTGACTGAAGGGCCCAGAAACACTGTAAACCGGCAGTCTCACAATGGATTGGGGGAGTGGGGGGTTGTTTCCCTCGTCACGCCTGTTTTCTCTGCGGTTCTTGGCCTCTTTTTTTTGGATGCCTTAATCTGACTGCTTACGGGACATTGTGCTGTTTGAGAGGTGGGGGGGGGGTGCTCTGAGGATGGGTTAATGGGCTGTACAGCTGTCCCGCTCCCAGACGCACTGAGCGCGCTCGCTCGCTCTAGCCAACCGTTTTATGGAGATGTGGGACCCTTGGAGCTCAGCAGGTGGATGTGATACAGAGCTATTTAAATTTAGCCTGAAAGCAGGGCTGCATTCTGAATCAGGCTGAAATGATGAAGGGTTGATTGGTTGAAATTTAACCAGATAGATAACATGCAAGCCATCGTTAATGTGCTAGGAAGCATTTACTTATGACATAAACCAGGGCTAAGCCTTGTGAAAATGAGTGAAAGATAGAGTTTTGAAGAAATACAGAAGTACTGAATCAAAATGACAAAAATTGTGCCACTGTCCCAAAACTTTTGCATTTAGCTGTACATTGCTGGTACATTTTTGCCACTTTTCCCAGACAATCCAAGATATCTTTTTATAATATCTTATAGTATTGTTATTCTTTCTCATTCTCCATGGCCCGAATATGACTGCATTTTTGAGGGTAACATCCATCTTCTTTTTTTTATTTTAATTTCCTAATATTTTCTGGGTCACAGATTTATACTGTGATGCTGAAATATACTAAATGTGATGGATCATTGAAGTTAATAAAGAAAATATATATTTGTAACTTTAAAGTTGCTTTTAGTTTACTAGTAAAATATTGCTTGAGTTGGGTGCCTGTGAATTGTAGTCAAACTTTAGTTCTGAGAGCTACTGTACAGCCCATGTCTATTTTGGTCGATGTCCTCCCGTGACCTCCCCATCTTACACTAAGGCCTCTGTGACGGGGGAACCCCTCCAGCGTGATGTAGAGCGGAGGGTCCGGTGTGTGGGGGGGTGTGAGGGGGGGGGGCGGTGGGGATTTATACGGGCCGAAGCGTAAGGGCTCTATAAAGCAGGCCCGTAATCTGCTCATTTCAAACAGGGCCCCTGATTTACGAGCCTGGCCCCGCTCAGGCACACAGAGACCAGGCCTTCGCCGTACGCCCTGTTGACATAATTCCGAAATTTACGGCCGTTGTCAAAACCGACTGTCGGACAAAGTCACTTATTAACTGTCTAAATGGCCTGAGAAGAGCTTTATGTCCTCTCCCCTCCTACGACGGTCGGACCGTTTGCGAGCGAGCGGCGTTTCCGCCGTTGCGTGCGCGGTGTAAGCCGGACGGCTACTTAGCATGGGGGGGGGGGAAGGGGGGTTCCGAGCGAGGGTGAGGCAGGAGGAGGAGGTGGTGGGGGTTGGGTCTGCCACGTCCGACACAAACCAGAGGCGTAATTGGCGTTGCGTCTGGGGAAAGGTCACGGCCTCGCGGTGGGAGAACACGAGCGGCGCTAACGGCTCGCGCCATGTCGGTTTCCTCCTGGAGACGTCTGCTCTTCGCCCCGGAGACGCGACCGCCGCGCTGGAGACGTCTGCTCTTCGCCCCGGCGACGCGACCACCGCGCTGGAGACGTCTGCTCTTCGCCCCGGCGACGCGCCCACCGCGCTGGACACGTCTGCTCTTGCCCGGCGCGCGACCAGCCGCGTGGAGACGTCGTGCATGCTTCGCCCCTGGCCGATTGCGCGACCACGCGCTGGAGACGTTGCTCTTCGCCCGGCGACGCGACCAGCGCTGGAGACGTCTGCTCTTCGCCCGGCGAGCGACCGCCGCGCTGGAGACGTCTCTCTTCGCCCCGGCGACGCGACCACCGCGCTGGAGACGTCTGCTCTTCGCCCCGGCGACGCGACCACCGCGCTGGAACGTCTGCTCTTCGCCCCGGCGACGCGACCACCGCGCTGGACACGTCTGCTCTTCGCCCCGGCGACGCGACCACGCGCTGGACACGTCTGCTCTTCGCCCGGCGACGCGACCACCGCGCTGGACACGTCTGCTCTTCGCCCGGCGACGCGACCACCGCGCTGGAGACGTCTGCTCTTCGCCCGGCGACGACCACCGCGCTGGAGACGTCTGCTCTTCGCCCGGCGACGCGACCACCGCGCTGGAGACGTCTGCTCTTGCCCGCGACGCGACCACCGCGCTGGAGACGTCTGCTCTTCGCCCGCGACGCGACCACCCCGCTGGAGACGTCTGCTCTCGCCCGGCGACGCGACCACGCGCTGGACACGTCTGCTCTTCGCCCGGCGACGCGACCACCGCGCTGGACACGTCTGCTCTTCGCCCCGGCGACGCGACCACCGCGCTGGACACGTCTGCTCTTCGCCCCGGCGACGCGACCACCGCGCTGGACACGTCTGCTCTTCGCCCCGGCGACGCGACCACCGCGCTGGAGACGTCTGCTCTTCGCCCCGGCGACGCGACCACCGCGCTGGACACGTCTGCTCTTCGCCCCGGCGACGCGACCACCGCGCTGGAGACGTCTGCTCTTCGCCCCGGCGACGCGACCACCGCGCTGGAGACGCCGCGTAACGGCGCAGAGAGAGCGCTGGTTGTGTAAATGAGTCGGAGTGGAGTGGCAGGCCGTTACATTCACTCCTGGCTTCGGATTGCGCTGACCAGACCAGTCCATTCATTTACCTTACAGCGGACGGAATTAACCCCGATAAACTAAAACGGGAACAAAAACTGAGAACTCGCTCTTTCCATTGGGCAGTCATTGAATGTCTGAAAATGTATAAATCGGTAAAATGCATTCTAACTCATGAACAGTTTATTTGTCATCTTAAGCAGTCCACACTACTAACTGTGGAACAGAGTTTGCACTCCACTGCAAAGGCCATTTATCCCAGATAGAGCATATAAACCTACAAGAGAGATCCCAGATTAAGCTAAAGTAATCGTGTAAGAATTTCATAGAGGGCACTGAGAAAAGGCGAAAAAGAGTATGGCTGCTCATATAGATATATATGATATAGTCAGCAGAGTCAGTATTGCTCATAAGGACACGCACTGTGCAGTGTGCTGCTCCTTAGAGTGGCCTGCTCTGCTGCTGTCTTCATAAACCCATGGGAAGAGGTCAGAAAAAAAGCTCTTCTCTCTGGCTAAAGGATGCAATATGCTTTAAATAACAAATGTAGATTGATGGAACTCTGGCTAATTTGGTTTAATTAACAACAATAATACACTGCACACAGGTCTTTTTAATAGCAGCTGCTCAAAGTGCTTTTCAACAAAGGAGACTGACGGGGGAATGGAAGAACTGGGTAAAGAACGCGGCCAAATTAAACACGTGCACGCTGAAAATGGAAACGGCAGCATTAACAGCGATTGAAAAATCGTATTATTTTTAGCGATTTAAAAATTGCTGGAAAGACGAAGAGCAGCTAGAGCTGGGGCCTAGCTGGCGTTGTGCAGACCACTGAGGGGTCTCTGCTCAACCACCTTTTGAAGTAGCTTTTATTTCGCGAGCCGTTTACAGGCCTTTTTAATTACCCACTGCTTGCCAAAGGGCTTGACTTCTCCCCTTTGTTTGTTTGCGCGCCACAAATCCTCCCCCCCCCCCCCCCCACAGCGTTAGGCAGACATTAGGATTTATTTGGGGATTTGGGAGGTATGTGCGTTTGTTTTTCTTTGTTTCCTGTTTTTTTATGCAATGTTTGTGCTTAGTGCGAGACTGGGTTCTATCTCGTCTTTTTTGGTCACACGATACAGTCCGATAGTCGTTTGAGAGAGGCGCTACATGGCGTATGATTTCATTCCTGTTTTTGTTATTTGAGTCGCTTCTCCCTCTGTTTTGTCACATTTTTAATTGCAACTTTGTGTTCACAAAACGTTTAGCACTTTTCTTTCTGGTTCATAAATAGAAAATACTTGAGAAAGCGCACACGCACATTTTTTGTTTTTCCTCTTGCAATAGTCATATGTTTTTTACCTGAGGTGTGAGGTATGAACAGTGAGCTAATTACTTTTCCGGCAGTGGGGGAGTGGGGGGGGGGGGTATTACCAGAGGCTAAAGGAGCCCAAATTAAAAGAACTTTGGGGATGCTATTTGAAAAGGCTTGCTCCTGTGGAAAGTGCATTGTTCCGCTGGGCACCCCCAAACCTGAGGCGAGAACTTGAACAATAAAAAGCTTCACCTGCTGAAAATAAGTGGTGAGCACATCTTCACCAATGGCCCGTGGCTTTGGGGGGGTAACTGGATCCATTTTTCTGTACACTATATCCTCAGAGGGAGTCATGCCTGCTCTTATCTCTCCCTTGAAGAGTGCATTGTTGGTTGCGCGTAAAAGCCAGAGGGCAATATAATTTGGTGACAACCCCTGTTGTGGCTTCACTTCCCTTAGAAACAGAACACCCAAAAGCTCACAGACAAACATTCAGCATCTTTGCTCTTAAACCGAGCTTGGGAACATTCTTTGGGGGGGGGGGGGGGCTGGACTCATCACTATTTATTCTTCTAAATTTGTCTATGGTAAATGGGACCACAGGATTCAGTTTTGGCTTTCAGAAAAGAAGACAAAAACTAAGCTGCAAGAGTGTATTCGGCTGGATGTTCCGTACATGTTCCCCTTAAAGGCCACTAACTGTTTCTAGGATGTTGTTTTGGCCAACCGGATGCCTCAGAGTAAAACATAAACCACCTTTCTGGATGATCTTTCAATGGTTCAGCTGGGGGGTGTTATTGGGTGGTGCATCCAGCATTCTCTCTTAGCGCAGAGACCAGAGACGAGCCCCACAGTGTATAATTGAATTCTGACTGACCAGTGCTGACTGTGCCCAGAAGGGCAGCCCAGAATAGGGTGTATGTTAGTAAGGCTCAAATCATTCCTAAGAGTTTATTACCATGGATGCTGATAATATCTGGAACCTTACATGTGCCTGATCTGAAGCATAAACAGGAAGCCAAGCTATTATTCAACAGTGCCTGATATATAATATATTAATATTTGACCAATTAAAGGCTTAAATTGCATCGATGCACTTAACTTTTTAAAATTGTACACACATTTAACACACAGTAATTCATTTATTTACGTATTTATTTATTTGCAGGGCCAAAAATGATCATAAACCCTGTTTTTCTGTAGCCCCAGTTATCCTAAAATGTTTGAAGAAAATCATCCATTTAACATTTTTAAAATGTGCATTTTTTTCTGTTGTTGAATAAAAATGTTTTGTGTTTTTTTCTCTTGTTCTCCTTGCAGGAAGCTGCACAGCGGGATGAAAACCTATGGGTGCGAGCTGTGTGGGAAACGCTTCCTGGACAGCTTACGTCTCCGGATGCACTTGCTATCTCACTCAGGTATTTAAAAAAGAAAAGTCTTCTGTATTCAAAAACGTGTTGCAAACTCACAGTCCACTCATGCCTACTTACACTGAGAGCCATCGCCTGTTTTTCTTAAGCTGTTTCTTGCTTTGGACAAACATTCAGATTACTGAAGGTTGTTTTTATTTTTTTCACTGGCAGTTGTTTCTTGCTATGATAAGTGCTTTTGGGGATGCAATTCTTCATGAAATAAGGCATGAGAAATTTTCAGACATTACGGTTTCAGTCAGTGGAGCAGTGAAGAAAATTCAGTGTGTATGCGCCAAGGTTTACAGAGTTTTGGCAGAACTGCAAAGCCCCTGAAAAAAATCTGTCTGTGGGATAAAATTATGTGGAGTGTACCAGTCTTTAGAATAGTAAGTGGCAGTCCATGGAGGTTTGGATTTTGAATAATTTGGGAGCATGGCTAGAAACATTCCTTCCAGAGCTCAAAACCTTCGACTCTAAGGGGCTTTTTGAAGTTATTTAAAATGAAGAGTCTTGTTGACATTCAGCTTTAGGTGAGTCAAAGTTTCTGGAACCGTCTTTCCCCAGTGTAAAGGATGGCGTGGGGGGGATGGGAGCGGGGTGCCACAGGAGGCTGTATGGGGAGGGGAGATGGGGGGGGGGCTGTGGCACAGGAGGCTGTATGGGGAGGGGAGATGGGCGGGGCTGTGCCACAGGAGGCTGTATGGGGAGGCGTGTTGTGGCACAGGAGACTTTATTGGGGGAGGGGTGTGATCGTGGGGTGAGTGATTGTGCAATAAGGAGATCCAGTGGGTCAGTGACACGTGGGCTCCCAGGAAACGGAATGAGCCGCACGACTCGGCCCGGCCCGGCTCCCGATCGATCGGTGGGGCTTACTGTACGCCTGGGGAACGACCCGCTTTAATTGAGTTTCCTGTCTGTGCTAAGCACCGGGGAGGGACTCGGGCGAGACGATCGGCCTGTCGGAGGTGGCACGCGCTGCCGTTTCTCTCAGTGGTGTTCCTGAACGAGGCGGGAGGCCGACTTGCTCGTTATGTGCAGCATGTTGCGCGTCGCGATTGCTCAGATTTTCTTTACTTTCCGGAATTGCTCCTCACAAATTTTGTTTACTAGGAAGAGGAAAGTTTTATAGTTTTATAGTATTCCACAAATCGATATATTGAATTGAATTGAATAGATTTATTTCGAACAACTGTAACAAATAATAAGAAAACGAACACATACAAAAAAAGAATGACCGATAAAATGAACAGTAAACATGTAAAGCAAATTCTCCATAAACAAAATAAATAAATATTACATGTCCGAAAAGGAGTAGGAAGAAGTATACACTTATATGGTCCTACCCCTTTTCTATAACTTAAATGGTGAACTTCATGTTTATTATATATACACATAAATAATTACCTTCAAGTCCATCATATACAACTTAAATATAATGTATTTAATATACATATGTAGATATATGCACCTTTGATCGTTTGGAACTGCATGGTGCTGTTTCTCCTCCGTTCAGAATGGTGAGGGAATGAGCTGGGGCGTTGCGGGGCGCTTTGTGCCGATGGTGGTTTGCTGAAAAGAGCCTGGCTTTTGGCTCAGAACCGCTAAACTGCCGCGGCACACAAACTACGCTTTGCATGTCCAGCGCAGGTCCTCCATGCAAATGCACTCGCTGCCAGTTCTTCCTCTGTGTAGATGGTCACAGGTATACCCGTCAAAAATACTTCAGGTTTTGTGATCTTACGCTGACTCTTGTGAGAAGCTGAGGCCATCCCTGGAAGATGTGTGTTTTGTTTTAAGCTTAAGTGGCGCCAGCTGGGATGGTAAAAAGCATGTAATTGTGCAAAATATATCGACAAACGTATCAAATGTAAGCTTTTTCACTGGAATGCGCTCTTTCAGCTGGCAGCTGGTGCTGATTCAGTGCTGAAAGAGGACATCGCCGCAGCAGTTTGCTAGCCTGAGCCAGGGAACAGCTATGTAGTAGTGTGCAGGTCACGGTTTGTGGATTTTACAGCTGTTCGGATGGGGGTGGGGTGCTGTTTGGTCTAGTTTCGCGGCTGGTCAGTACACACGGCTAATGGAAAGAACTGACGCGCTGCTTTATGAAGAGGGCGTCCGAGTTCAGCCGTCAGCGTCACACAGAGCTGACGGACCAGAAATTGCCGGAGAGTGGAAGGGGAGAGAGAGAGAATCCAGAGTTCAGGAGCCCTGATTGGCGTTCTCCTCTCCAGGCTCAAGTCCAGGCACCGTCAGACACTGGGGGGTGACTTTGCATCTCTCTCTGTGTTCTAATAACCATATCTTTCATTGTCATGCGGTTTTTATAGATTGTAATTGCAGTAATGGGGCCTCAGCTGTTCATCCTACAGCTGGTTTGAGAGAGAGAGAGATACTTGATACTTGGTACTTTGGTATGCAGCTCGTATTTTGGCATGCCACTTTAACCCTGCCCTCCTGACCGCCCGCCTTCTCAGCGAGCGCAGGCAGCCTCTGTGTTTATTTTATTGTGGCGTTGGCCGCGCGCCAGCCTGGGCAGTTTGCCACTGCCATGGGTACAGTATGTACAGTGAGTCCCGCGCCAGCGTTTTTTTTTCCCTTCCCCTTTATTGTCTGAGGGAAGTGGCTTTGGGCGGTGGGTGGGTGGCGCGGTGCCTGTCAAAGTGCAGGCTCGGAGAGCGGAGGGGTGCTTTGTGGACATATAGCACTGCAAACACCAGCACGGGAGAGAAGGGAAGCTCCACACGCAGTCAGGAACGGAATGGGATTTAATGGTTTTTTTTGGTATTCCGCGCGGTTGAGGTCAATGCCGTGGCTCTCTTGTGCCATTGCCGCTGCTTTTAACGAGCCGTCTGGCCCCCTGAGAGTTGCCCAGCTTCGCTGGGATCCCCGGGTAACCTGACCGCCCACCCCCCCCACCCCTCACCGTCAGCGTACGCCCTGCGGCCTAAAATGATAAACTGGCACAGGTGGCCGGGAGGTGTCCGCTACATGCCAGCAATTTCTCCCTGAACCCTTTGTCGGGATTATTTTGTTTGGTTGGTTTTTTTCTTTGGTCCCGGCTCCAGTTTTGGCACCACAGAAATTCTGAGGACTGTGCCAGAACGCATTCCTGTGAAAACGGAATGAACATCAGGCGAACCATCTCGCAGCTTCACAGCCCAAACTGTGAAGCAACCAGAATAACCTCACCTTTCAACCGCGCGATAGAAAAGTAATAGAACATAAAGTGCCATACTCAGACGAGAATATAATGTGAAATGGTAAGAATGTGTGGTCATAAAAACCGACAGTCATAAAACTGAAATGACTCCTTCTGTGAGTCTCGAAGTCAATCCTGATAAGTAAAATGTAATGTACCTTGAACGAGAGTGAAGGGAGAATAGGGAGAAAAGACGGGAGTCTCTGCCCTTTGCTCACAGGTTAAAAATAAAAAAATCTGAGAGAAATATTCCTGAAAAGACGGAGCAGATTGATCGGTTTCCGAACGCAAACAGCGCTGTGTGTAAGGAGGACTCTGCAGGGCTCTCTGTGGCTACTGAGAGGGTGGGAGAGAGCTCCAGCTTCTGTCCACCTGATTAAATCTGAGGCTTGTTTTCCCAGAGGGCCCGTGGCCTCGCTTGACTTTATTAACCTGCCCCGTCTTGGGGGTGTGGCTAACTTCTGACCACTCCCGTTAATGGAACCTGTCATCGCCTTGGCGATGTTCCAGAGACTGTTTTGGCTAGACCTCCCAACGGCTGCTGTTCCTGCAAGATGCACAGATCGTCTTCCGGAATTGAGAATAACTTCTGTGGTGACTCAGAATAAGGATGGTGTGGTGGGCCTCCATATTTTTGCTATTGACTGTTTATGTCTGAGGATATGTCAGTGCACCCATTTATAGAATGAGTGAATGAGTAAGTTAGTCGGAGATTGTTTGTTTGTTCGTTTGTCCGTTCATTCGTTTGCTTGCTCACTCGCATATATTTTTAAAGGTGGCTGTGTGATGTTCCTGACCCTCTCAGGGCTGGGTTAGGGCCCTAAACTGAATGTGAATCCTGGGAGGTAAAAGGCTTTACCCTGCACTTTTGTGGGCCAAGAAGAGACTGAACTGTAGCCTGAAGCGGGCTTGTCCAACAGGATACGGGACTTTAGTCATCCCGTGGGCTCAAGCTCAGAAAATCACGGCTGAGTTGGTACTGAGTCTCTGAGCCTCAGCGTTTCAAATGGGGGCTCTGGTGGATGTGAAAACAAAATCCAGTCTGTATTTCAGCGCTGGGGTCACGCTGACCCAAAATGCATTCGACCAAATGCCTCACAGATGCATCAAAATAGCTTTCTTGCAAGGAGCCAAAGCATTCCGTGGTCAGATAGTCTGTCTGTTAGAGGTCTGCCAATGTTATGGTTAGAGAAGAACACAGGAGCGAGAAGAGAACGGAAAACAACTTCCACAGAAGTCCAGTGGCGATAAACTGACGGAGACTGAACGGCTCACAATCACCCTTACATTCCCCAGGCAGGTTTTGCAGTGCTTACCCAGTTGTGGCAGTTGCTGTACCCTGTACAGTCCTACATAATGTAACACATGGAACCATAGGACATTAGGGAATGATGAAGCCTGATGTAATGTATAGGTTCTCCTGATCAGCTGACCACCTCATGCAATTGCATATATGACCAAAACACAGAGAGAAGTGCCAATGTTGGCACATGACCAATGATGACTTTTTGGTTCAGGGGAAAAGCAAACAGCATTGTTGCTAATGAATTATCATGAGGTGGAGTATTTTGTGGTTTTTGATTATCAGGATAAAAGGTGATAAAGCTTGGGAAGCTTATGTTAAATAAAACTATATTTCTCCTTGTGTTTCATGCCACCCTTTCCATTTTATATGCCTCATATATTTTCTGATAGGTGAAATGAGCACAAACTTTATTTTTTGTTAGCTGCAGGTGCTTTACACCTGTATTATAAATCTGATGCAGTTTTATTTTGAAGGCAGATGGAGTGTATACAGTTTAATGGCAGCATTGGGTCTTTATAATTTAACACACTACTGAAAGGCAAGCAGTGCAAATCTCCTTTTTCCTGTTTTTGGGTTATTTATTTATTTTTTGTTTTTGAAGGGGAGTAGATAAATTCTAACTCTAACTATCTAACTTTCTTGAGCAGTGGTTGCTCCCCTTTTATAGTTGATGATTTGTTATAAAACATTTGTTTTAAAACGGTTGTTATGCAAAGATTGGCTCAACACAAATTTGCTGAAATTGTAGAAGTAACTGTAACTAATGATCCTCCACACCTGAACATGCATGGAATGCAACCACCTGCGAAAGCTGTGAATTGTAAACTACTGGTTCTGCACGTCTGAATGTCTGGTCCAATCAAAGAGTCTGTCTCCTTTCAGACTCGCCGCAGTTAAAGCGTGCAACTTCCTGTCAAGACGCATGTCAGAAGGAAGGGAAGGCAAAACATCGGTTGCTTGAATAACAATTCAAGGATTATGATGAAACAGTTCAAAGATTCTGATGAAAGAGGAATCAGTGGAAATGCTGTTTTTTTTCAGATTTCTTGGTTAATTGGACCTCTTATTACATCTCGAAGGATTTGGGCTTTTTTTTCCCTGTTTTTATTTTATTTTTTTATTTTTTGCTGGGAAAGAACATAGAGATAGAGCTTTACTCACCCAGAGCCCCCCCCCAACATCCTCATTTATTTTTTACAAGTAATTACTTTTTATAAAAGTAAAGCAAACAGACAGTCCAAATTTAAGTATTAAACAATGCACAAGACTGCCCTCTGTCTTTAGGAATGTGTGCTATGATAATATTTTGATTCTATAAATCCCAGTTACCCTCTCAAAGACCACGCTGTCATGAGACCGAAGACCTAGGGCGTAGGTCTAACACAGGGCTTATATTCCTGTCCTTGTGTAACCTGTGTGGCCGTATTCTGTAGCTGTCAAGACACCTGCGTACGCCGTGTGTGCACTGTGATATAAGTGGGAGAGGCATTTGAGAGAAAAAAAAAAGACGAAGAATTTAAGGCATTCAAGAAGAAAAGGGGAGAAAAAAAGAAGGAAAAAGCAAATGCCCTGTAAAATGCTTTCACTTGTTGTCTGTAGCCCTGCTGGAGCACTGTTGGCTTGGCCGCGTTCCAGCCCTTCCCTTAGAGTGATGACATCATCGGCTGCCGGCAGGTCTGGATGTTCTGCCAGCATTCCGGAGCGTTTATGGTCGCTCGCAGATGTTTGTCCAGGAACATACTGTACCCGGACCAGAAATTAATGAAACTTGACTGCACTCCAAGCCGAATATTCCAAAATAGAGAGGAGAGCAGGAGGGGGGGGGGTGTGCTGGGGGAGAAGAGGGGAGGGGGAGCGGGGGCTTTAAATAAAACCATCACAAATTTTGAAAAGGAAAGGGGGGGAAAATAACCCAACGTGACCCTATTTATAAATTAAGCGCTACCCGATGAAAAGGGGCAGTTTCCTCCCCCCCCCCCCCGACCCCCCCGAAGACGGATCATTAAGGCTGACGGTCGGCATAAAAAAATCACTTTGGCTTCCGTTTGGCTGTCTGCCCCAACTTCTCTCCAGTGGTTTAAACCCATAATATGTTCCCTGACCCGTGATGGGTATTTAACCCATGCTCAAAACGGGGCTGCGTTTAATGAGAGACATAAATCTCTTCCCTTTTCTGAAGGTTCGGGAGCAATTACGCAGCCGGTCGTGGTTCTGGGGTGGTTACCTTTATCTGTCCTCACACGGTCTCCTTTTGTTCCCTCTCCTCGCTCAGGGCTGTGGGCGCGCTCGCTGCTAATACTGACACCGAGGGCTCAATAGGGTGCAATAACACTGACAGATTTGTATGGAAGGTTTTCCAAACTGTACCTCTGCGGTATTAGTAATGTTCTCGGGTTATTTTTCTGTTCTTCCATTCTTGCTCCTTTTATAGTGCCAACTTAAGTTGAGTAGCCAAAGGTTGGCTTTGAACGTGCTAAGAGTACCTTTTAACCTTACAAGTAAAGGCTACACACTTGTTACACGCTGTTAACCTCCATCGCAGTCACCATAATGCGGAGCTTAGTGAAGGGATAATGTATCCCAAATAATGGCTGGAGAGACTTTTTTTTTTGTTGATATTGTTGATGATTTTTGTGTGTAAGAGTGTACATAAGAACCTCATTTGAGTAAAAGGTGTGGATTCATTCAGCTTTTGTCCTTAACTGTGACTCAGAATTGCAGGCAAGCGTTAGCTTCTTTTTCGTAGCAGACACATTTGCAATTTCATTGATCGCCAAAATTAACCTGCCAAACTGTATTTGTGAAGGAAAAAAGCCATTATAACATTGCATTGTAAGTCAAAAGAGTAAGTCAATTAAATGTTGATTGAATCCAGTGCAAAATGTGCTCTCTTTGTGAAAACACTTTCAAGACATATTGATACTGAAGATAAAAATGGACTCCAACTTATTGCTTGACATCAATGATCGTGATTTTTAAAAAATATATAGCTTCAATTGGAAGGCCAAACAAATCAAAACTTGTCCACAAATCGTAAATATGTTGGAGGCAGGGACGGAAGCCAAATGCTCTGCATGCTGCAACTTGAGTGACAGCTTTTCTCACCACCGTAATTTATCTGGGGCTAATCCTAAACCTGCACCCAGAATGAACCAGGAACAACGAGGACGAAATGCGTTCACGCAGCCAGCCGTGCATTTTACTCTACCCTCAACTGGGGAAAAGACAACACGCGGTGTGTGTCAGGATGCGCTACGTGGGATTTTAGGCCACAGGTGCGCGCAGTAGCACAGGCGCTCGCCGCTCTTCCTGTTTACAGATTCATAGCTGGCAGGATTGTAATAATGTAATGTAACTGCCATTGTGATTCATGGTTCGCAACGTGATGCATCGCCTGGTTTACTGAGCGTGGTAATAAGTCTTCACAGATTATTACACTAAATATGTATTCTCATGTTTCATTTACTGCTTCCTGTCTCTTGCGTTTGTGTTTAAGGTTACTTTAGATTTACTGGCAATTCGTACTGTAAATTGGCACAACTGTTTTATGTTATTTATGTCTGTAGACAGATAAAAGCGTAGCATATATACATGTCAGTTTGTGTATTCGGTACTGCATACATTACATGCTATCAGAGCCGCTTGATTGCCTATGATCCAAGGACTTGCTTCCATATATTTGCATATTATTTAGGTACATGTATCTTTAGGTACATGGATTCATTAAAAATCTAACAAAGGATTATGAGCGCTATATTTTTACTAAAGATCAATAGAGTGTATTTATTAGGCAGAAAGCAATGGAACACGCATGATTCTGGGGTACATGACATGTTAATAGCATGTTAATGTTCAAACCCATGATCCTATTGCAGCAGGTGAAAACCCACAGGGGTCTGTTTTAGCAGCATCCATAGTTCACACGTCCTTTATTTTCCTCTCGGCATTCCCATGCCAGACGTGGCGTAAGCATTCCACGGCTGTCATTCTTTTCTGTGGAATCATATTTATTCTGTTCACATGCAGCTGATGGAGGCTGTGTGCCCGGTACAATGCACACACTGAACGAGCGCCTCTGTGGGGCTTTATTGGGTTCATATGGGGTGAGCGGGGTGGCCACTTTAACACACACGTCTTATTCATCCACAACGTCTGACGAATGTGTGTCGTGTTGTCAGCGTGAAGGAAATATTTTACACAAAGTGAGGTGCACCGTATTCGGCCAGAATATTTGCTCTTTAGCACTTTGCTGACAAACTGTATTTAAAAAAAAAAAAAAAAAATATATATATATATATATAGATTCATTCACAAGATTTCTGTATATCTTGTTCGTGTGTGTATATATGTGTATGTATATATATATATATATACACACACACGCATGCAAACAAGATGTACAGAAACCTTATGAACAAATCTAAAATAGCTTATGTAAATTATACATATTAGCTACAGATCATTTAATAGAGGACTGCTTAAACTAAGGTTTACATTCAATGATTTTCAATGATTTATGACATTTGCTTTCCCTTAAGAACGCATCCAGCCTCGTGTGGAGGGTTGTTTTAGGACACTGTTCCAAATTTTTCAGGTTTCTGACCTTTCTTTTAAACTGACATCTTGCAAGTGCTTTCAATTAAAACAAAAATGCTAAAGCCAGCTGTAATGCCCTCTAAAAGATCTTGATCTTATTCCTTTGTCGCTGGGTATTGTGGCTTTAAATCCCTTTGGTTGCTAAGTAGCAAGTGGCCTGTGTTCTAATGGGTTGATTTGGTATTCAGCTCAATGCCGGGTCTTATTTTTGTATGCGAGACAAAGTGTTTTGATGGAGGGTGATTGCGGCAGCGTCTGGAGGCTGTTTTGGAGTTTTATGGGCTGTACAGTACACTGTGTGCTTTCTAAAAGAGAACAGAGGCGATTGAATTTTGGATTCGCTTCATCATTTTCTCTCCCCCCCCCCCCCGTCCTCAGAGCGGCTCCCATCAAAAGGGAGAACGTTGCTGGAAGGCTGAGGATTAATTTGTTCTGCTGAAAATAAAAGCGATGCATCAAAAAATGCAACTTTCGCCCGCGTACAATAACGAAACGAAACACACGCGCGCGACGTCTGGAGAGGCGCGCGGGTCTCCTTTGTTCTGGGGGGCGGGGGGGGGATGGGGGCGAGGAATTAAAATGCCACGCTCGTCTGTGAGGTGAAGGCTCAGGCAGGTTTAAAGGGATCAGGTGCAATTCATTGTTACGTGACCGTGCGGTGCTGTGTTTGACACCTTTTAATGAACGGTATTTGCCATGTCACTGTGGGAGGCACAGTAACTCATAACCGTCTGAAATTCGATAGAGGGTTAGAATAGGCATAATGACTGTTATACGAGGAGGGTGAAAATCCGGCACCTTGTGTTATTGTATTACTACGACACCATTATGCACGTTTGCCTGTACTTCGTGTGACAGCGATGCCAGCTTCCATACAAAGTGATATAAGGTCCACCCCGATACGTTGTAATTTCTTTCACTATTCAAAAATAAATAAATGAAGAAAAATAATTAATTAAAAATCCAGTTTTCGGTCATTAATTTCATTGCCAAGGTGTACCTCTACATTTGGCTGTCAGCCTCTAGGTTGGAAAGCGGATGTAAATCGATTATTTTATTGAGGGGAAAAAGCTAATTATGGAGAGTTTTGTCTTCTGAATGCAAAGAACACAGTATGATGGAAATTCTGAAGAAGAAAAAAAACAGAACTAAAGTAGATTTTTTTGCATATGCCCATTGATTATCTGATTAAGGGAAGTTATATGTAAAATTTAACATTGCGATATAACCCTGTACACAGGTGAGAATGTTCTCTTATCAGCTAATTTTAACGTTGGTACACTTGGTTACAGTTAAATAAATAAACTTACTGGCCATGAAAAGCGGTTACTGGTAAGGGGCTGTGTATTGCATAGTTTGTTTTTTCTGTTGGCTTAATTACAAAGGCTTATCGAAGCTCTAATGACCCTTGTACTTCCTCTCAGACTGGCTGCATCTGGTAGTGTTGAGTAGTCACGTTTCAAATGTATGTCTCAATGTATGTTTCATTTTTGGATTTATTGTTCCAACAGCAGCTTGTGTTTTTGATGGTCAATAGCCATTTACAAGAGCATGCACGCGCGCGCACACACACACACACACACACACACACACACGCAGACACACGCGCACACACACACACACACACACACACACACACACACACACACACACACACACACACACACACACACACGCAGACACACGCAACACACACACACACGCACACACACGCAGACACACAGACACGCTATTTGTTTGGCTGCTTCTAAAGCGGTCTAGATTGATATCTGTATCTTTCTCGATCTGGAAATCATTCACTGAGTTTGGTAAGGTTTTCTCTATGACTCAAAATAGTTGACCGCATAAATGAACTTCAAAGAAGATCAAGTTAATGTTTCATTTGGATCTCAAAAATGGCAAATTATGCAACAGAAAGTTGGTTTTATAGACATGGTTTTAACCAGAGTTTCTGCCACATCACTCTGGAAATGTAGATAAAAGAGGCAGAAACAGACAAAATCAGTAATGTCAGAGAATCTGTCTAAATTGTACGCACAGAGAGCATTTTAGTAAAGGTGACACGCTAGAATACAAATTTTATTCGGCTATGAGCATGGCATTTCAGTTTTAAGTGTCTTCCTGATTTTTACTTAAAGTTTTTGTTTTCAAGTTTAAGTTCCCACCTTTACTGAAATTCCTTGTTTGCTGTAAAATTTACCTGTGTTGGAGAATGTTGCTGTAAAAGTGAAATTCGGTGTTTATGTGGATGTAGGCCTAAAAAGCAAGCCTGTGTTTATGGTGTGCATGGTAGTAGTGAGAAGGGGGGGGGGGGTTCACAGTAAAAGTGTAGGAGGGAGGTAGTAAAGAGAGGCTAAATTTAAATTGTAATTGGCTGACTTCCACAAGCTTGCGGGTGTTTTAATGAGTCATAATAACTTCATTTAAAACCAGCTGAGCAGAAAATAGATTGGAGAGCAGCCTCGGGCCAGTATGGATTTATATTTTATTTATTTATTTTAGGTCAGGCTCGCTCCTTTTCCTGCAGCCAGGAGCCCAGAACCACACAGCTGTTTGCTTTTTCCTTACGCTGCCCGGATTGGCAGGTTACCGGACAGAAATGATTCACTGCCAAACCCCCCTCCTTCCCCACAGTGCTGCGTTTGTGTTAATGAGATTATACCCTTAGAGAGTTTTAAAAATATTACCTACTAGCCTTTTTTTTATCCGCAACAGTTTGCATCTTATTTCCTCAGTGGGCATATATATATATATATATATATATATCCAGGATTCTTTATATAGCTATAGTCATAATAGTCATAGCTTGCATTTGAACATATTGATTTATTGATGGCAGGGTATGTATTTATGATGCAGTTCGGGTTGGGTTAATAGGCTTCGACAGGCAGAGGCAGTAGCACGTGTGGGAGCTGAACCTGCAGCTGGCCGATGCCCATCTCTTGGGGCTCCTGAGTGGGAATCTCTGCTGCTAGCACAGTGTAGTACCAGCGACACGCCCCACAGACCCCTGTGTAGTGGCATCAGGCGGACTGAAGTACAGCTTTGCGCTGGGTGGGTTTTTATATTAAGTTTGGTCCATTTGTGGGTATTTGTGGGTAATGTGTAGTACATCGTGAATTTGTGTGTACACAGACCCTGTGATTTCTGGTCTTTTCAGCAAGGTGTTGTTTGAAAGCGCTGCATACAATCCGTTATAATGTGTTGCATGCTGTGCTTTAAATGCATCACAGAAAGGGAAAAAAATGCTTTTTCATCCCTAGCAGTTGAGTGATCGTTATTACTATTTTTTATTTCAAGCAATTGTATTTTGAAATTTAATTGAATTACATGCCCATGTGTCACCAAGGACAAGTGATCATTTTACTTTCTTGCATAATATGGGTATCTATGCAAATGCAGTTGAAGTAAAAAGATATGTGTTTTATGACGGTGTCTAAGGGAAACTTTTGTCTCAGTTTCTCACGACAGATTTTAAAGCTGCTGCACGAACCGTATGAACAGAAAATGAAGGCTCTTGTGGAAGTCTCTTTGAAACGTCTGTGTTTCGCACGCGGGGAGGGTAGAGTGCCACGCGGAGCTGCCGATAGTGCTTTCATGTTTAAAGGGGGGAAAGATCAAAGTGATCCTAAAGCCATCTGGAAATAACCAAGATGCACAATGGATGTTTTTTTTTTTTTTTCTACTACCAAGTCCAGTGGGAGGAAGGGTGTAAAGGTAGACCTTGTGCTATTGCTGCTGCTGGTCTGCTTTTCTGCGCTGTTGTTACTCTCACTGTTTGCTCTGCTAAAGGGGTTTGTAAGGACAGCTCACAAGACAGTGTTTTGATATTGGTTGAATGTGAGTTTATGATATTCATGTTGTCCTGAGGGATGGGGGGGTTAAAGACTAATGGCTCCTGGGGGCCTCGTGAAGTGATGTGTGAATTTTTTGGTGGGGGGAATTGGGGGGGGTGTTGGTGTGGGGTTGGGTGTTTTGGGGATTTAAACCTGTAGGAAAAGGATAGCTGAAGAGGCAGCCCTGGAATGCACGGGGACATTGTAAAAAGTGTTTGTGGGGAAGTTAATGAGCCATCACACTGTCCACTTTTGTAAGGGAAGGAAGTTTATGGAAGCAACATTTCTTTCTTCTCCCATCTCCTCTCTGTCACACTCTCTCTCTCTCTCTCTCTCTGTTGTTATCTCTGCATCATTGTTTTTAGTTTTTTGTCATTTTTTTAGGTGATGAAAGAGTATCATGCTTGTCCAGCTGGCCAGCATTTGATATTACATTTAAAACAAAGCAAGCAAACCCACTTTGTCCTATGGCAAAGATCATATATTTATTTCTTGGTTTTCTATACACTTTTTTTTTTTTTTTTTGAAATATACGGAATAGATATCTAACATCCAATAAACTAAATTATAGTGGTTGTCTTTTAAGTTCCCTATTTATCCTACATGGTCTGAATTTTCATATTTTTATTTATCTTTGGATTTGCTGTTATTTGTGTCCAGGTGAATGTGTGTTTTTTTTTGTCCTTGCATGGTTATTTACTGGCTTCATGGTTCAGGTGTGGTGAATATATGTACATATCAGCTGTTTTCCATGTGCTGTTTGTGTGTGTGTTTGTGTGTGTGTGTGTGTTTGTTTGTGTGTTATTTTTGTTTTGTTTCTTTTTTGTAAAGTGGTTAGCCAGGCACTAACCACTGAACAAAGACAGCCTCTCATGATGGACTGTGCCTTAAAACGACCTCATTGTTTAGATGCAAATTACCCAAAGACACACACACACACACACACACACACACACACACACACACACACTCTCTCTCTCTCTCTCACACACACACACACACACACACACACACTCTCTCTCTCTCTCTCTCTCTCTCTCTCTCACACACACACACACACACTCTCTCTCTCTCTCTCTCTCTCTCACACACACACACACACACACACACACACACTCTCTCTCTCTCTCTCTCTCTCTCTCTCTCTCACACACACACACACACACACTCTCTCTCTCTCTCTCTCTCTCTCACACACACACACTCTCTCTCTCTCTCTCTCTCTCCCCCCCTCCCTCTCTCTCCCTCTCTTTCTTGAGGGGCTTTGTTGATTTTTTTTTGGAATTGATGTTGGTGTTGATTCCCTCCTCTTTCCTCCCCTGCCTCACACTGCTGTTGTGGAGGTCATTGCGTTGACTGATTCCCCAGCCCCCACCCCTCAAGGGTCACAGATCCTGAGCTTAATAAACCACAGAGGCGCTTTGACAACGTGTGATTTTAAGGCAGGAAATAATGGGCCCTAAATGCTAAATCTTTACAGGTTATTGACCTATGGAGGGTCTGCACAAAGTGTGCTCCTGGCCATCCGAGACTGAGGGCTGTACCACTGCATTGCCTTATAAAACAGGCCTTTTGCTCAGCCCGTGATACGGCCTTCTGAGGCTCAGTGCTGAGGAAGCTGCCCTTAGAGTTGTGGCCAGGTGTGTGCAGGTTCAAATCCCCCCCCCAAAAGAAAGCAAATATTGCAACAGCACAAATATGTACTATGTGCAATATGAAAATGTACTCATTTATTTAGTTTTTTTGTTTGTTTGCTATTTTTTTGTTAACACATTTAAGAGCTCATCAAGATTTTTTACATTGTGAGTATTTTGGAGGTCAATGACTAATAAAGCTTGTTCAAAAACTGGACTGAATGTTATCAAGGTAAATGGGGGGGAAAGTAGTCATTTGCTGTTCTTGAGGTTTACATTTGTTGATGATATTTAACAGTGTATAATGTGTTAGAAGTTAAGTTGAATAGAATAAGAATATCTGTTGCCCAGAATAAGAATATATGTGTTGCAGAACATTGGTTTGTGGTGAAGTTGCGTTTTACAAATACAGTGCTGTGATTTTCAGTGCTTGACAGCCTGGGTTCTGGGTGATCATTGGGCATTTTAGGGTTGGAGGCTTGCTTCTGATTGCGTGGTTCTGATTCCCTTTGATGGTGAGTTGACCCGAATAATTGCTTGAATCACAATGGTTATTTAAAACTAGCAAACATGAAAAGTAATGAACTACTTTTATCTTGGCGGAGAGAAAACCTGCCAGGATTAATTAGAATTTAGAGTATGAATTAAACGGGATGTCTTTGATCGGGTTTGCGGTCAAGGTACAGTACCTTCCGCCTTTTTGTGTTTGCATGCAGATTGCTTTGGCGGTGCGTGATTTCCTCTCTCACGCTTAATTGAAACTAAAGGAGACTTTTTCTGCGGAAAATTGCTGGTCTTTTTTCACCTTCAACAATCGCGGGGTCTGAATGAGCAGAGATCAGAAACGAGCTGTTGGGCCTGGCTGGGGTGTTTAAGCCGGTTGCTCCTTTAACGCAAGTGCTAGCGAAGAGAATACGATTTTGGGGTTCCACCAGCCCCTAAATGATCCTCTGCAGAGGAGGTGTGGGTGCGCAGGCCGTGCCCTGCCCCTGCCCTGCCCCTGCCCCGCCTGGGGTGGCACGGCGGGACGCTGTGCCCAGCCCCTGAACGTAAAGAGCGGGTGACCCTCGGGCAGACTCATTAGCAGTAAAGGCCGTTTACAGCACAGTTAAGCGTTGGGTGCGGAGCGCGCGGTCGACCGCGGAGCGCGCTGCGCTCTTCCTCCCTGCGCCCTGCGCTCTTCCTCCCCGCCTCGGCTCGCAGGACACACAAAGGCTGCTCCTCCAGCCGTCCCTCGGCCGGCCTCGGTGCGTATCGATCCGCCGCGGACGCTGAAAAGAGCTGCTTGTGCTCAAGGATGTTTGGTGGCCTGCTCCAACGCCAGGGAAGGAGGGAGGGAGGGAGGGAGAGGGAGAAAGAGAGCGAGAGAAGACGATGGATGGGAAAGAGAAGAGAGAGGGAATGAGGGAGAAAGACAGAAAGAACCATCCTTTCGTGATATAATTCCGTGTATTATCACCTTTCTCTATGTGTCTGCTTAATCATGTTGTGCAAGTACACAGACTTTGGAGAAGACTTGCATATGACTGAATATGTCATGCACTAAGCCCCTTCAAAGACCCTTTTCCCTGAATATGAGTAAGCTTGTGTGTTATGTGTATGTGTGTGTCAGTATGGGGAGGGGAGGGGGGGGAGGTGTGTTTACAGTGAGAATGCATACATCTGTTGCATAAGCATAAAACGAAGTATGCCTTTTTTTGACACCTAGACACATACTGAAGAATGTTCGCTTTTTTTTTTTTTGACAACGAATAGAATCCGATTGGGGTGGCAGTGTATGTGCGCGCACATGTGCATGCGTTTGAGTCTATATCTGCGTCTGTGGTGTTGAACTTTGAGACAGAGGGGCTATTTATATCTGAGGCTTTAAGTAATGGATTTTCGTGTTTCTGCTTGAAAAGACCTCACGTCCTGTAGTTTCACACCAAACAGACCTGACACTTCCTGTCAAAGCCCCTCCCCCACCTCCTGTTTTTGGCAGTTCCACATCCTTTGCCCTAGAGAGCTCTAGGAAACTTGTTGCTGCAACTTAAAGGAGGTAGCAGCACCTAAGGGTGCCTCCATATAAATTTTATCACAAGAGTGGTCCTTGGTCAGACAGCCCAAACTTTTATAAATCATCATTGTCTCAGTGTATGCTCATACATATCCAACAATACCCCTTTAAAAAAATATTTTTCTTTCATTTTTCCCCCGACAGACTTTGAATTAACTTCTAAGTCTCAGCTGGATGTAACAACAGGTTTACATCAAACGGTAGTGCTGAGCGCCGTTGAGACGAAACGAAGTTGAAAATAGGCTAGACATCCCGTAGTACTTCTCAGCTTTTGAGTGGGCGTGCTACACACTGCGCTGAGCTGCGGTAGGGACGGACTGAATTTTCCTGTTCGTATGTCGTGGGGTTTCAGAAACTGGAAACAGAATTAAACGAGCATAAATTATGCTTCCCTATCAGGACGAGCTTAGCCGCTAATACTTTGATTCGGCGAATGAGCGACGTTGGGTCAGCTCGGCCTTGTTTGGGAATCACATGACACCTGCGTGACATCATCTGTGATGCGAGTCATGAGAACTGTGGCTTTGGAGGTCAGCTTCTCCAGAAGTGTGGGAGCAGAACATGTGCTGGGTTCACCAAGCAAAGCTCTCCCTGTCTCACCCTCTGGAGGGACTTGTTGTTGTTGTGTCTGCAACCAGGAGAGAGAGAGTAAGAGAAATTGGCTGGGTAACTTGAGGGAAAAGCATCAGTTTGACTGAAGCGTGTTTCCCTTGAATGTCATTTTTTATTTGTGTCTTTTTTTAAATCCCCAAATATCCCTCAATCACACCAAAACACAATATTTTAGAGGTGAATGTTCATTTTTATATCACCATAGTTTTATTGTTTTCCCTTGATTTATTTCCTCTCTCTAACATACACACACACACACACACACTCTCACGCACATGCATGCACGCACGCACACACACTCGCGCACATGCATGCACACGGACACGCACACACACACACACACACACACACACACACACGCGTGCACACACACACCTACACACACACTCTCGCGCACATGCATGCACACAGACACGCACACGGACACGCACACACACATGCACACACACATACACACACGCGTGCACACACACACACACACTCTCGTGCACATGCATGCACGTGCACACACACACACACACACACACACACACACTGTCTCAGAGCCGTTTCCCGATCATTACGGCTAGCAGAAAAAGAGCCCTGTTGTCTGTTTGCATGGGCCAATCACGTCGCCTCACTCTGCAGCCGCGTTTATTAGCGGGCTCCTGGCTGCAGCCCAGGCCCCCGGTTTTTTTTTTTGTTTTTTTTTTTTTTGTGTGTGTCGGCTTGATAAAAAATGTGCTGCCCGCGGTACACTTCCACTCCAGAGAGGGAACACACAGTTCTGGTCTGGCCTTTCAAATTGGCAGCCTGCGTGCTGTTCAGTGACTGATAAGAGAGCACTGTAAATAAGACTGTATGGCACAGCTCGTTACCGCTGCAGGAGTGTGGTGTCTGTACTCATTGTTCTGATGCTGCTGCTTATTTAATGGATTTTTTCTTTTTTTTCCTGTGTGCTGTTTTTGGTACTAAGTGTACTTTCTTATATAATGGCGTTGTGTGTCGGCTTGCCAAACTGCAACAGTTTGTTTTTTTTTGTTGTTTTTTTTTTGCTTGCGCTGCGCTCGTATCCTCAAGGATACGTGTCTTTTTATTCTTTTCTTTTTCGGCCTCTTTTGTGCGAATGGGGGAAAGGGAAGCTTGAGCGACCATCTTGAACGAGCACTGCAGGGCTGCGTGACGAAACACAAATAAATAAACATATATAAGTTGTGTGTGAGCGACAGGACGTGGGTTGGGTCGGCGGTGGCCCCGGCACGCCGGACGCGTTTTGATTTGGGGGTGGGGGGTGGGGGGTGGGGGGGGGGGTGCGCCCCTATATTTCTGGCGGCCGTTGCGTCTCCGCTGCATCGCTGTTTTGGCGGCACTGACGTCTCTGAGATGTTTTCTGTAGGGCAGGCTGCACGTCTGTGAGACGTTTTCTGTAGGGCAGGCTGCACGTCTCTGAGATGTTGTCTGTAGGGCAGGCTGCACATCTCTGAGATGTTGTCTGTAGGGCAGGCTGTTCATTTCCATGCCGTCAAACGCGGTGTTCTTTTTCTTTTTTTGTTCTTTTTTTGAGGCCGCTGCCACTCTTGAGTTGTGCAATATTTCAGAAGGGAAGTGAGAAAGGGACCTTCTGCTGCCGGCACGTGGCGTCCCTTGTTTGAGGTGTTGGTTGTGTAAGTCTTATGTGAGATTGGCCACTGTGTGTGCATGCGTGTGTGTGTGTGTGTGTGTGTGTGTTTGCGTATCTGTGTGTATGTGTGTGTGTGTGTCTTTGCGTGTGTGTGTGTGTGTGTGCATGTGTGTGTGTGTTTGCGTGTCTGTGTGTGTGCATGTGTGTGTGTGTTTGTGTGTGTGTTTGTATCTGCTCTGTGTGCATGTGCGTGAGCGGATGCATGTGTGTGTTTGTTTGCGTGTCTGTGTGTGTGCATATGTGTGTGTGTGTTTGCGTGTCTGTGTGTGTTTTTGTATCTGCTCTGTGCATGTGTGTGTGTGCGTGTGTGTGTGTTTGCGTGTCTGTGTGTGTGCATGTGTGTGTGTGTTTGCGTGTCTGTGTGTGTGCATGTGTGTATGTGTTTGCGTGTCTGTGTGTGTGCATGTGTGTGTGTGTTTACGTGTCTGTGTGTGTGCATGTGTGTGTGTGTTTGCGTGTCTGTGCATGTGTGTGTGTGTTTGCGTGTCTGTGTGTGTGCATGTGTGTGTGTGTTTGCGTGTCTGTGTCTGTGTGTGTGTTTGTATCTGCTCTGTGTAGGTTTTTAGGCTTTTTTTCCTCTTTTCCCTTATGAGTAACAGGACAGCGGCTATTGATGAAAGCATCGGGGTAAAATTTATCACTTTAATTTAATTACTCCTGTCAATCGATGCGAATCCCGCTGAGCAGCCGGCTGTCGGCGCCGTGGCGTAACGAGCGGAGCACACGACGCCGTCTGTGTTTCACGCCGTTAGGACGCCGCCGTCTCGCGGTCACATGACCTGCCGGGTTACCGTCCCTGTTCGCTCCGCCTTGGGTGGCCCTGTTTTTGCACACGCACCCTTATCCTCATACTTTTTAGGCAATGCTGTTCTTTTCCCCTTTGAAATAAAGTACCTAAGCTGAGCAGTGAATACCCAGCTGTTTAAATGAGTGAAAAAGTGCACGTGGACAGTTTAGTCCTTTTGCCGTTCTATCCAACAGAGCCATATAGGATTCCGAACCCCAAAACCTGTTTGAAAGTAAAAAACAAATACTGATGAAGATGAGGAATTCTGGGTTTTTTCTTGGCATGGGTAGTGACAAGGTGACAATGGTTTTCAAACTGCTTAGAAACAGTACTGGACTCACTGCTGAGCAGGTTGAATGAAAGGAGCATTGTTATATGTAGTTATTCTATTCAGTTTTCATATACATGTGTGTGTGTGTGTGTGTGTGTGTAGTTCACAGTTTGTCTTGATTTCCAGTGCTGTTTCTGATGAATGACTTCCTGTTTTCGCTTTCAAGAGCTATTATAAACTTTCACAACTACGCAATGACTCTCTCAGGTGAGGTTTTCAAAGAACGCCAGATTGCAGCTAACACCCCCGGTCTGACACTAAAAGGCGTTGGAGTATTCTGTGCATGTCAAGGGCGGTTGTTGCAATTTTGCCATTGCCTAATTCCTGCCCTACCAGCGGCCATTTTCTCTTAAAACTGACCTTGTTACAATTCACATTTTACAGATATTTCTGTATCAGAGTTGAGCGCTTTGTTTTGGTCCTCTGTATTTCATGTCATCACTTAGCACACGTATGATTTGTTATGTAATAAAGTTCGATATGGCAATATGTACTAGTCCAAACTTCATGATGTTGTTGGGAACAATCAATAACAAATGTTCTAAACGTTCTGGTCTATTTTTTTCCCTGTGCAATATTTGTATAATTATGGCTTCAATATTGCTTAAATGCACTAGTGCTTTGGCCTCTTCTTTGAATGCCGTGTGTTTGTTGTTTGTCTTCAGGTTCAAGCGTAATATTTTGAATTTGGTACTTTCTGGAATGAAATGAAACTTAATAAAGCAGAACTTCAGAAAATGCATAACTCTGGTGGTGTGACACAGGGTTAGATTGTGGTTAGATTAAGCAGAGGCCTATTACCTTTTTCAGAGTCCTTGACTCATGTTTTCTGACTGCTGAAAAAGATACATGTGCAGTTTGCATAGCTGTCTGATGTTTCTGCTTTAGCAGGAGGAGTAGGAATGCACCCTCATGCTGTTTAAATACTCCCAAGGGATTTATTAGCAAAAGAATCTCTGTCAGTTTATCTCAAGTTATTGCGCCAGACCTTGGAATACTCATGTCGCCTGACTAGGGGGAAGTGATGTCATCCAAATGGTACTGTTGTCATGGCTGCCGTACATAAGAAGGTCAAGAAAGATGCGGTTTATGAAAGGAAAACACACAGTTTGTAAATAACAGCAGACGTCTGTTGGAGGCAGTAACTGAGTGCGTTTGCCTCTTTTAGATTTACACTTTGTTCTCCTTACAGTGAAATACGCTAGTTTGGCTTGTGCGCCCCCTCCTCCCCTCTCCCCCGTCCCTCATAGAGAGCCCGTGTGTCCATTCGTGAATGACTCAGTGTTGCCATTCTTCTGTTGCAGCTGGAGCGAAACCCTTCGTATGCGATCAGTGTGGGGCCCAGTTCTCCAAAGAAGACGCCCTGGAGACGCACAGGCAGACACACACAGGTAACCTCAAAGAGACAGACGCACACAGGTAACCTCAAAGAGAGAGACACACACAGGTAACCTGAAAGAGAGAGACACACACAGGTAACCTCAAAGAGACAGACGCACACAGGTAACCTCAAAGAGAGAGACACACACATAGGAAACACAGCTCAAAGAGAGACACAGACACACAGGTAACGCACCTGAAAGAGAGAGACACACACAGGTGACCTCAAAGAGAGAGACACACACAGGTAACACTCCTGAAAGAGAGAGAATCACACAGGTAACACTCCTGAAAGAGAGAGACACACACAGGTGACCTCAAAGAGAGAGACACACACAGGTAACCTCAAAGAGACAGACGCACACAGGTAACCTCGAAAGAGAGAGACACACACAGGAAACACAGCTCAAAGAGAGACACAGACACACAGGTAACGCACCTGAAAGAGAGAGACACACACAGGTGACCTCAAAGAGAGAGACACACACAGGTAACACTCCTGAAAGAGAGAGAATCACACAGGTAACACTCCTGAAAGAGAGAGACACACACAGGTGACCTCAAAGAGAGAGACGCACACAGGTAACACACCTGAAAGAGAGAGACACACACAGGTAACACATCTTGCCGACAGACGCACACAGGTAGAAGGCCTCACAAGCAGACACACACAGGAAATGGACCTCACACAGACACACAGGTAACACACCCCACAGACAGACACACAGGTGACACAGCACACAGACAGACACACAGGTAACATATCTCACAGACGAACAGGCAGGCCAAACACCTCACTAACAGGTGTGCACAGATAATGCATCTCACAGAATGACACACAGATAGCTTCAGGAGGAAGGCGAGGAGGTTACACACTTCCCAGGCCCAAAGCTCTCCCTCTGTTCCGTGGTCTGTTTACGGTAGCACGGTAGCTGCTTTTGGCAATTTGCTTTTAATTGCCTGGAATCGCACAGTGCAAACAATTTTTCGATAGCGGGTTCTGTCGGTTTGCCTAAAAGGTTACTTCTTTGGTGGGGTGCCAGATTGATTTGTTGACAAGGAAGAAGTTGCACAAAGCTGGTCGATCACGCACGGGCTCCAGCAAGAGCAAGAGAGGAGTAGACACCATAGACTGCCATGTAATTCACAAGCACACAGTGGCCTAGATTCAGTCAAACATTTTTCTTCCAAAACTATGACTTGCAAATAAATGGATAAATCTGAAGTAACCAGTTTTTAGCGTTCTTCTATTACTGATGAGGATTTTAATACTAATTTAATACTAATATATGCTGAACTGTAAGGAAAATGACACTATTTTTATGAAGATGGATGTTGGCTGAATCCAGGTCTGAATATATTTTAACCTTTTGAAACTTTTTTTAAAACAAGACATCCCTGTAAGATAACTAGGCAATTGTCACAAACAATAGATTACGTTTGTGGAATATGTTCATCCCATAAATGAATCGCAGTGTTTTGTTTTCTGTTTTAATAGATGAAGTGTGATCATGAGTTTAGGAAAACAGATCCAATTTAGTTAGTATGATTTTTTAAAAAGGCTTAATGTTCTGGTCATGATTATAGCCTTCATTTAGGGTATATCAGAAACCTTCAAGCTTGACTTTAAGCAAGAGATTGTTTAATAATAACATCTCATTTCAATAAAATAAAATACTATATTTTAAAATAACTGTTTGGTTTTCTCCAGATTTCCACATTTAGTTCTATTGTGACTTCCTTTGTGCTGTGTTACTTGAGCATAGCCTGATGACTTATTTTAAATATCTCATTTCTTTCTGTAGAATCAGATATCAACACTTCTCTTGGTCTCTTCAAAGTTTCTCTGTGGTATTATATTTATTTTTTACAGATGTTAAAATCTGACTTTTCATCCACCAATTTTTTTTATATATTTGCATGTGTACTGGATTGTGTGTGACAGTGGAGCAGCAGAGGCTTACAGTAAACAGTAAACAGTAGTGTTGCTGGTTTTGGGGAACAGGACTCCTCCTGGGTTATAGGGTTACGGACGAGAAAGCGTATACCGCGGTACAGGCAGAAGAGCAGGAATGTGTCCAAGTCGCCCCTCAGCCTGTGAGCCTTAAAAAAAATTAAATCAGAGGGTAGCAATCGATATGGGGGGATGTAGCGACCGAGTTAGCTTGTTTATCACCATCTTAGCGATGACGCTAGCGTTGGCTCCAGTTAAACTGAAGGCGGAGTCTAAAGCTGGCTTAATGTAGGAGTGACAGGAGAGAGGGCCTGCTACCGTTTCACTAGTGGACCTCCTTTGGCACCGCGCTCGCCCGCGTGCTGGTCTGCCGTCCGTGGCCACCAGCGGTGCAGTGGCGTTTTGCGGCTGTACGTTCAAGCGTTGAGAAATGTACTCCTCGTTTCTCAATGGAGCGGCTGAGCTCCTGTAGAAGATACCAGAACAGGCTGTGCTGTGACTGCCCACACCACAACTGCCATTTGCATCATTTGTGATCAAATTTCTCTTGTAAAAAGGCTAATGTACTTATGAACAATATTTTAATAATAGTATAAATAACAGCCATGTGACAGGCTGTGGCAGACAGGCGAGATTATGAGACATCGCAGTATTAACAAATAACATTTGACCACTTTGACTACTTTGGATCCGTTAACACAAGGAAGGGATTATGACAGACAGTGGAAGGAATCTTCCAGTTCTGAATGCTATTCAGACAGGACGTCACCATGGAGATAAAGGGGTTTGTTGTTTCTTTAGTTTTTGCTCTGTAGGACAGGGAAGTGTCTCCCAGATGGAAAGAGTTGTGACTTCCTGTGGAGATGAGGATCCACATACATCAGTATTTCCTCTTTTCTTAGAGTGAGGGGTTGGACGTTCTTACATCATGCTCCTGTTCAGCTGAAAAAAGCCACTGCGAAGACAACTGTCTTGTGTCAGTGTTGTGAGGAATCTTTCATGGAGCGTCTAAGAGTCACAGAGCCAAACACTCCCCTTATGGATTATGTCTGGTGTGGTCACCAGGATAAACACTTTGGCTCATGTTGCTGGGTTTGAGCAGCAGTCAGGGCTGGAAACACAGATACAACACAAGCAGAACAGACACAGCGGTTATGTTGTGGAATCCTCCCCTATAGATACATACATCAAGTCCAGCCAGTTAGTGTTGACTAATGAGACTCTGTGAGCTGTTATTTTTCTGCAGAGCATCATACGCAGGAAACAAAATCTCTTTATGGCTCAGGCTTTGGAGGGTCTTGCTATGATGACTCCAGTGATGTACTGGGGTACTGATGAGGGAACCAGGTCTGCCAAAATACTGGCTAAATTTAGAGTTTGGGGGGGGCAAAGTTAAACTGGCATCTAGATTTGTGTCATCCTGTATGTGATTAAAGCAGCGATGCTTGTCTTTCCCATGGCTGTCAGGTTTTTGTACAGTAGTTTAATAAGTGTGAGAGTGCATAACAAGATTCTTCAGTGTACTCCCTTGTATCTTTGCTTTTTTCAATTTATGTCTAATTCAACAGGACTTTAGCCTACCCCTTTCGCTCTGTGTCCTTCTAGTTTAGTGCGTGCCTGCGTGCGTGCGTGCGTGCATGCGTGCGTGTGTGTGTGTCTGTGTATGAATGACCTTATGTAGTAGGGCATATGTGTGTGTGTGTGTGTGAGTGTACTGTGGCAGTGTGTGTTTGTTGTGTGTGCATATGATGCACAGGTAGCCCATTGGGTTGAGCAGACACCAATCACAGTTACTATATCTCACTTTGTATCTCGGTTGTGATCATTTGGAAGTCCGTCCATGGGAGTTCTCAGTCAGCCAGCAAACAGAGCTGGTTCTTGCTCTACCTCACCGCAGGAACGCAGCGGAGCGCCTTGTGTTTTTGCGGTCCTACACGCCTCCTCGCTCCGCGCTGCCTTGTTTGCATGCTCTTCTGAGCAGCTCTTCCTTTGACCGCACAGCCGGACATGCCAGTGGATGACTAAGAGAGAAAACAACTTTATGTTGTGCAATAAAAGGCTCATTTTCTTGTGTTGCTCCGACTGTGATTATTCACATTTATTTACGACAGCTACAGATTGCTCCCACCCTTAAATGATTACTCTGTGCATAAAGCCCTTTGGCGTTCATGTTGACGGAACATGCGAGTTTGATGTGGTGCAGTGTTGTCTGGTTAGAAAGGAAAAAAAAAAACCCCACCGATGCAGGCCAGCTTCCAAAAAGGAAAAGGATACCACGCTCAACAACACCAGGTGAATAGAACTCTAACCTTAAGTGGCACACAATGTATAAATAGTTAATGGGCGTCGACACGGTTTACCATCACCAGAATTTTCTAGCTGGCCTCGCGATGTTGTAAACATGCGGCGCTCCGTTTCAGACTGGCAGTTTGACCAGGGGAAGGGGGGGATGCAGAGGGGTGAAAAGGGCTCTTTGTTTTCAGCTGTGTGACAGTTGTCAAATCTTGGGTGCTGCTGCAAATAAAATGACACAATTATCAAATTATTCAGATTTGGCAGGAGAGGAATGCATTTTAGGATGAAATTGCCGGGTGTTGGTTCCCATAATATAATACTTTCCTTCAGTCTGCTGATCTTGTTCTTTTTGTGGTGGATTGGTGCGATGGGCCATGTGATAAAATTGGAGCGATTGAGTAGTAATGTAGGACTTCGGTCAGCTTTTTTAAAGTACCGAGGTCAGGCTTTTCTTTTTTTTTTAGCTTTTAAAGCATGCCAACATGCTCAATTATTTCACTTCCTGTCCAGAATACAGTGACCATGAACTTTTGTCTGACAGGAGCCATTTTATCTCCTTGACAGATAAACACTTCTTTCTTTCCTTTGTATGCTTGCATTGTATACTATGACCAGTCCAGCTTTAACCAGTGATTCAGCACTTGAATGAAAGTCCTTTTTTTGGCATTAAGCACAAACTGCAATTAAAGTCTTCACCTTATAAATGCACTGGCTTGGCATTGTGAAGAAAATAAATTCAGAGATGGCATTGTTTTCTGTGTTAAGTGTAACAGATTTAAAGATGAGGGGGAAAGTGGTAGTGTTGTCAGAGGGCATGGGGGATGGCTGGCGGGCGGGAATTTGGTGCCAGGGCTCGGTGGAAAACAACATCATGCGCTGTTGTTTACACACTGGCCCAGCTCTGTCATAGTCACCAGCCCTGACCTACTTAGAGAGGGTATAACTGCCACCCTCAGGAGCAATGAGCTGGAGTCCAAATTCACCCCGGAGTAATGCAGAAACGCATCCAAAAACCGAGCCCTGGCTTCTTATGTAATACCATTCACTTGATATTCCTGTAACATAATACCCTTCAGAGGCGGAAAGGTTGTATATTTAAAAAAATGATTCAGTCCTATCAATATGTGAGAAGGTATGCCGTACGGTGATGCGTCTTTAAAAAAATAATAAATAAATAAAATGTCGGTGAGAGTGTTTAGTGTCAGTGTTTGTTTGTTGGCGGGGTGATGTAGTCGTGCTGTAATCAAGCTGGGGGTCAGAGATTGCAGCTGGTACAGCTGGCCGGGAGCGGAGGCGTACGAGAGAGGGAATTCGATACGGCCGCGGAGCGGGGGAGCCGCTCTGTCCGAAGATGGCACCCTGTCAGCCGGCAGTAAATCGGCCCTCGTTTAGTTAGCGCTTTGCTCAGACCCGGGCCCGGAGGTGCGTCCGCCGCACGCACCGCTTCCACGGTCGCACGCAGCGCAGCGGCTGGGAAACCGTGACTCCAGTGTTGTAGGTTCAGCTCCCTGGTGGGTCAGTGGCGTTGTGCCCCTGATCCAGGTACTTAACCTGAATTGCTTCCGGCTGTGTAAATGGGTTGGATGTGAAAACAATGCAGGCTGTGTATACGACCCCGGACAAGAGCGTCTCCTAAATGCCTAAAGTTTACATTTGTTGAAAGGCGTGCACCTTTATTTGGAAATGCGAGTGGCCTCCAAGGGGATCAGGAGGGGCGGGGCAGGGTTGCCAGAGTTGGGGGGTTTTTAGTCTGGTCGTTTCCACCATTGCTGGACTCTTGTCTTCAGTCAGATTCTGGAGGGAAAATACGTGAAGCGCATTTAGATACGAGAGCCGTTCTCTTACAGAATGGGAATGTCATGATTCCAGAAGAAACCGGGTTCTTGGAAGTACTGTGAACCTCTTAGTTGGCAGACTGCACAGGAAGTGGGGGCTGGCAGAGCTTGCTTCATAGGAGAGCATGGCCGTGCTTTCCCAAGCGGGCAGAGGCTGTTGAGGTGATGAGATGGGCTTGTGGAGGTGGCATGTTCTGGCATTCCAAAATGAATGAAAAGAAAAGATCTAGAATGGAAAGAAAAGATGATCTGCTGAATGTTTTTGGAAGTCTAATGTTTAGTTGACTGAGCTATCAGGGAGACACAATGTACAGCACAGAGTGCCTCAGTATCCTCTGAATGGGGTTTTATAAAAAAGGTTTGAATATTATTACAGGTGGCCTTTAGTTACAGGGTTGTGTTGCCCTTCTGTAAAAATAAAAAAACTCAAAGGAGACGCAGAACCAGCGGTGTCCCTTCCGCTTTGACAGGAACACAGTAATATGATCCCCATACTGTAGATCCTCATAAATAATTAGATTAGTATTAAAATCAATGGCCTGGAACACTCTGTGCGACGCGGACATCAGAGGAGTCGGCGTGTGGAACGTCGTCCCCCGTGTCTGCGTGCGAGCCCGCGCTTCCTTAGCGAACCCGTTTGGGTGATTTGCGCTTTTCTTTCTCCTTTCGGTGGCTTGTAAATCGGTGAAAGAGCCTTGGAAGGTGGCGCCCGGTCCAGAGTGGCTAAGCGGTGATCAGGCCCGGCGAACGTGAGCCCTCGCCGTTTCCAGCGCCGTTAATTATTGACGCGGCCCCCCCCCCCCCCCCCCCCCCCCCCCGCCACCCCCGACCCCTCGCGGGCGGCGCTTAGTGGCTGCTCCCTTGTTGGCAGCCTGAGTAGCTAGAGTGTGTCACACTCCGTAGTGTCCCACTGAAACGCTGGCCGGAAGACGCTTATCACAGCAGGGAGCCGCTTACAGTGTGCTACATCACATTATTAGCTTGGCAGCCGGCAGTTGAGTGGAAAAAGTAACGCTTGTTCTATTGTGTATTCATCGTGATAGAGCAGTGTGTGGTGCGTTTGCTGTCGTGTGGTGTGCGTGTGCGTGTGTATGTGTGTGCGCGTGTGCGTGTGTATGTGTGTGCGCGTGTGTGTGCTTGCGTGCGTTTGCGTGTGCGCGTGTGTGTGGGTGTGCGTGTGTGTGTGAGCGTATGTGTGTGTGCGTGCGTGCATGTGTGCGTGTGTATATGTGCAAACTGACTGCATGTCTCAAACACTGAACTTTGTGCCCAGCAGGTCAGTGTGCCCATGCTGTGTCTCTTCTTTGCAATATGAGCAGAAGTGTAACAGGTGATCTATAAATGGTTATCACAGGCTCAGCACTGGATGTGCAGTCCAACAAGTGACGTCGAGTTCGTCTGTGTGTTTCTGCGTGTCTGGCCCATTCTCTTTGTCAATCATTATGTGACATTAAAATTACATTAAAATTGTGTTCCGTTGTACTCAGAAGAATTTAGGCTGAATTTTAAATTAGTGGGAGGGGAATTGGCGGCGCTACTGCCGTCTCAGATGTTTATCGTGACAACAGTACATGTGAGTTTTCTGACATCACAGCACTGCGGGAAATACATTGAACTGTTGCAATGGCAAATTAACTGCTCAATTAGGAGTGATTAAGAATTCCTGTGTTCTGTGCATGTGACTTACAGAGTCAAACACGGGCACGCCTTCTATTTCGTGTTGGCGAGTCACGGCAGGGAGAATCGTTAAGGGGGAGAACCTGGCAGCTGATTGCGAAATCTAATTAAGCAGACTGACCAGTGTGCATCAAGACAAGTGGTACAAGGCATTTCAAAGCCAAGATATGGAGAGAGAAATAGAGGGGGAGAGAGAACAATGCAATGGCCAGGAAAAAAAAAAGCAGGGAAGATCAGTTGTGTTGGGCGATTATGGATTTAGGTTTGTCTTGCTGTTCATTGCCTGCACAGCCACCAGTGGGAATCGTACGGTTTATCCACAAATTTGTCTCTGAGAGAGGTCTCCTGTTTCTCTGCTCCACTGTTCTTACACTTGTGTGGGTCTGGCCTCAGTCTTCACTTCAACCCCCATTTTAAATCCCTTTAAACGGAGAGACGGTCTCTCTGCATGCGAGCGATAGGGGAAAGAAAGGATGCGGAAGAGGCGGTATTGTGCTTATATCCTTCAGCATGTTCACTTGAACTGTATTCATTTTGTCTCCTTGGACTGCGCTGGAGCATAATAGCCCCAGAACCCAGACCTTGAGGTACGCGTGGTAAGAATCGGTAGACCTTGCAGAAGGTGGAATACTCCGTAATGGCAAAGGTTCCTTTGTCCAAAAAGGGGGCAAAGTCACTCGTGGTTAGATTTCAGAGATAATTGCCCCGACGCAAAGAGATTTAAAAAAAATTTTTTTTTTTTTTTTTTTTAAGTACTCTTATCAACTTCACTTAATTTAAAGTGAAAATGCTTCGGGATTCACAAGCAAAGACATTGTTGTTTGAATTATTTTTTTTAAGTTAAGCCTTGCATTACTTTATTGTCAGCACAGAATTTGATCTAACCTTTAATCCGAAACAAAACCCATGATCAAATCTAGTTGCCTAGTGACATGATTTTCACGCTTGGCAACTAGGATGAATTACCGGCCCCCACATTGTGTGGCATGTGAATGGATGATGTCATAAAGATAATTTGCATAGACTACTTCTGTTACATGACTTGATGAAATTGAGACCATTGTAGCATTGTCTGTAATGTATCCAATGACGCTTCTATAACAAAAGAAAACTATAACAGAATTTTGGGATAAATTACTGGTGAATAATAGAAAGAACAGCAGAGCAATGGCAGTAAATAAAAATATTTTTTCACCGGTAATTTATCCCAAAATGTTGTTATAGTAAGTGTAAAAATATTGAAGCGTCATTGGAAATTGTACAGACAATGATGCAATGATGGTCTCAATTTCATCAAGTCATGTAACAGAATTATTTTTAATTTAGTCAACACTGGGCCTCATTCACAATACATTTCTTAAATTATTCATACTTTCGTACGAAAAATAAATATGTGATTTGTGACACGTGCAGACCTTTGTTTTTTGAATATCCCAGGTGTATGAGATGATGAATGTTTATAAATTTTATGCACAATCCTGTCCATGTGATTAGCATAAGGAAACAGCCATGAACAAGTACAGATAATAAAAAAGTGATGAATGCCGAAGTGTTTGTGGAAACATTCTTGCATATAGTTTACAATTAAATGTGACCGTACACAGGTTTCATGAATTAGGCCCATTTTGAGTACATTGTGTACAATATCAATACACATTTGGACAGTGTCATTATTCATATATTGTACAGTAATGGCAAAATATCATAAAATATGTGTGTCATACAACATATAGGCGACAGCGGCTTTCAGCCTTGTCAGTTGAGGTGGGAGCATAGTTACTGCGTGAACTAACTTTGGCTTGTTCCTACAAACTAAATGACGTAAAGTGACATTTTTGTGGAGAAAACGAAACTCTGCATTGACTTCGGCCACCGCAGTGTACACGTCCGTGCTGGCCAAACCAGGTGAGATGTTTGTACGCCAGCGTAAATGCGGAGACTGCCTGCAGTTGGTCTAAAATATCATGTGGCTGCCTGAATCGGCTGTCCTTTTTCCATACCACCTTCTTTCTTAGTTTTTGCAGCGCTAAATAAATTAAAGTGACTTTTGAAACCAAGTTTCTGCTCCTGTACAATAGCCATAGTTGTTTTCTACATTTGTTGTGGCAAACATTGTTATTTCCATGTTTCCTGTGGTTACCATAACCGCAATCTGAATCCCCCCTCTCAGCGTGAAGTGTCACTAAATTAATATTTTAAAGCAGCAATTTGTCGTATTCAGTTATCTTTTAACTTCTTCCTTAGTGTACACACATGATTGTATGTGGTGTGGTGCCATGTTCGCCCCTGCTACTATAGCAGCTAAATTTGTCTTCTTATGAAGTACACTTCCGGCTCTAGTCAATGGCTCCTGTGGACCAGGCTGTTTGGACACAGCCAGAGTTTCACACAGGTTGCAATAGGGAATGAGCAGTAATGCAGTGTGGCAGTGGTGTAGCGTAACGGTCAGGGGACTGGTCTTCAGGCTCCAAAGTTGTTGGTTTGATTCCCGGGTGCAACACTGCTTTTGTATCCTTGAGAAAGCTGAATTGCTTCAGTGAAAATACAACCGTATGACTGGATTGAATGCAGAGCAAACACTAGCGGTGTAAGGTGCGCTGCATGTGGCTAAAGACCTGGAACGTAATGTAAAAATGTAATGCATTCAGTACAACCTTGCTTTAGTGCACAGACATTGTAATGGCAGTTTACTGCCAGTCATAAGAATTGCGCAAATACTACAAGACTGGAGTTGAAATGTGTCCTTGTATATTAAAAAAAAAACATTTGCTATTATTTGAGAGGCAAAGTTAAGTACAAATGATGATTGAATGCAGGCCTTTGTGTAAATTGGCCTGTATGATGCTTCTGTCTGATTGGTTAGTTGTCCAATCTTAGCTGACCATATATGGTAACCTGTAGCAAAAAATCTTGAGACAGAATACTTATTTTTACATAGTGTTTTTTAAATGCTGCACTTAAATCTTGAGACAGGCTAATTTTTATTTTCCGAGTGGAGCATTTTTATTACATTCTTATATTTTTAAACTGAGCGGTGAAATCCAATCTTTTTATATCAATTTTAGATTAATCATTTATTTTCCTTTTGATTATAAATTTGGACATTTTGTCTTAGCTTCACCTTTTTTTTATTAGGCCTACAGTCTTCGTAGTTTTTGCTATAATGGAAAGATTTTATTTGAAAGAGTCATGAGAGAGAGAGAGAGAAAGGGGGTTAAAAAAAAACCAAAAGCTTTCTAATCCAGCCCTGCTCTGGGTCCCCCCCCCCCCCACCCTGGGCCAAGTCCTTTATTTCGGGAGGTCTGAAGAGGCCGGGGCAGTCCCCCTTTAAGAGGGCGGTGTCCGTTTACAGTGGCCCTCTCCAAACGCTGGCCGTCCGGTCGGCCCGGAATGTGATTGATTATGTGGCATTTACGCCATTGAGGGCTTTTCCGCGGGCCGGGGTCACGGGGTCATCTCCTGTGCCGCCACGGCCAATCCGCTCCCTTTTGTACAGTGAGAGACGGAGAGAGGGCCCTCACCAGTGGCCTTTTCTCTTTCGCCTGGGAAAAAGGGGGGATGGGGGAGCGGAGAGACATCAATTAGAAACTTTTCTTTGTATGCCCTTTCTCTCAAAGGACACTGGACTTTAGCGTGGATGCTGCTGTGATTTTTAACAAACCAAAAGAAAAAGAAAAAAAATAAAACCCTGGAGGAAAGGGTTAAAGATACCCTGTACATCGAAGAGATATTTATTTACTTATTCACCTGTTTATGTATTTTGTCCAATGGGACATGTTGGTTTTACATGTGAATTTTCTCTTTATTTTCAGGGCAGGCCAAAGTGTTTTACTGGGATAATGGAGGCATGCATGCATGGGTGATGTAAGACATTCCTCGGTATTTGTGAGGGCTGAATTTTCATTCAAGAAGTCCGCTGATTGCGTAATAATGTGCCCAATCACTCACCGGCAGCATGCTAAACAAGCTACTCCAGCTGACGACCATTCGCTTGGAAATAGGCTATATCTTGGACTGCGGAAAAAATGTAATTTCCATCAACTCCATATTGTTACCTACAATCAAAGCCTTGGGTATCCTGGCCACAAATCATTGGTTAGTTGATAATCCTCATTTCCTCATTTGGCAGGCAGTCCTTTGAGCTCTGATTAATCTGAGCTGTGGCTTCATTCAGAACCTGGCACAGGTACTCTGTTTGGTTTTGTGCATTGGTCATTGTGCCTAAATTAGACCTCGGCTCAAAGTTGCATCCAAGAAAAAAATACTATGCATTTCTCACGCCTTGAGTATATACCTCCAGTGTTTGGTTTGACAGTCACAATGTTTTTTTTTTTACCAAAGTGGTGTTGCATGTGCAACATTGTTCTGCTGGTTGATTTATTCTATGGGTTCTTCTGGTTCAGTGGGTTATGTGTTGATTGGTTCCGTGGTTTTGTTAGTTCCACAGGCTGGTTAGTTCAGTGGATTTATTTCCATCAGTTTAGTAACCTCAGTGGTCGGCCATTGTTTCTGCACTGTCATTCCCTTTTCTGTTGGTATTCTGCATATAATATTCATGGTTTGAGGTCATTTTTTAGATGTGTAGCAACACAAGGTTGTCAAACTCATGCACGGCCGCGTTGTACATGCACGGGTTATTCGGTGTTCGCTCTTTTTGAACATGGTGTTCTGTGTCGGTGCATTGTAAGGTCTTGCATGAGTGCATTCCACATCTAAATGAAAGTAACTCAAGCCTTGTTCATTTCAACCTGACATGCTGATAAGGGCCCTTTGAATTACAGCAGGGGAGGTGGAGCAGGGAAGCAAGCGCATGCGTGTGTGTGCATTTGTGTGTGTGTGTGTGTGTGTGTGTGTGTGTGTGTTTGTGTGTGTGTCTTCACACAACTTCCACAACGCAACCTCCGCCAACCGCCTGTGAGGATAGAGTAGCATCGTGACTGCATGGCTTAAACTGCAGGTGTGAGTGTACACCGTGCATGTGTGGTTGAATAGTGAGGGGTATGAACAGTGTACATATGTGGATTTGTAGTGTGTGTTGTCCAGTGATGGCAGACAGCACTCTGGCCTTGGTGCATGGCAGTTTCCTGTAGACTAATGAAGCTCAGAAGCTCAGTGAGAGCACACAGAGAGGCTACAGGACAGGGGGCCTGCAATATGAGGACATTCTGCTTGAGCACTCTGAACGTATGCTGCCTGAACACAAGTGAACTATGTAACCAAAAGTATGTGGATACCCCTTGGTCTTGAACAGTCTTTCACGGTTTAGGCTAGGCCCCTTAGTTCCAGTGACGGCAAAGCTTAATGCTATATTGCTTAATGCAATTCTAGACAATTGCGTGCTTCCTAAACAGTTTGGGGAAGGCCCTTTCCTGTTTCAGTTTGAGAATGCCTCCGGGCACACAGCAAGTTCCATATAGAAATGGTTTTGTCAAGAATGGTGTGGAAGAACTTGACTGGCCTGCACAGAGCCCTGACCTCAACCCCAGTCAATGCCTTTGTGATCAGCTGGAAAGCCAACTGCAAGCCAGGCCTAATCACCCAATCAGTTCCAACCTCACTAATGCTCTTCTGGCTGAATGGAAGTAAATCCCTGCAGCAATGCTCCAACATCTAGTATAAAGCCTTCCCAGAAGAATGGAGGTTGTTATAGCAGCAAAGGGTGGACCAACTCCATATTAATGCCCATAATTTTGGATGAGATGTTGGTTGTCAGGTGTCCACATACTTATGATCATGTACGTCACTGGCACAGACACAGGACTGTATGGCTGCTGAGATCTTATACTGCATACCACCGTATTAATTTTTTTCTTCTCTGCCGCCAATATATTTGCACAAATACCAGGCCTATTTACCCCAATACTGGATCTGTTTTAAAGGCTAATTTATTAAGCCTAATACTGGATGTAATCAAATGCTAATATGTTAACTGTGTATTATTTATGTAATGATTTTGAATCAGGTCCTCATGTGTGTGAAATGGATTCCTTGGACATAGCCAGTTGGTTGGCTGAAGGATGTACTTGAAAAACTATTGCTATCATGATGTAGATGCATGAAATATCTGAAAATATCTGTCTGCATACACAGCAAATTAATCCTTTTGCAACAAATCACATTTCTTTTTGTTAGGCAGCATTCACATTTGTTCCAAAATGAGCTTGACGAATGAGCTTTTCTGTCAGGTGCAGATGTTTATGAAATTTGGAAACAGCACGTGTTGCTAATAATAATAATAATAGCTGATATGTTAGATGTCGTGTTGCCCTACGTCAGCAAGTTGAAAGTGTTGGATCAGCCAATCATAAAAAAATTAATAAATAGAAAATAAAACCATTAAATTGAGTGACAGTTTGCTAATTGGGCACTAGTTATGGTTTACCCTCTTAATGGCGCTATCAGTGTGTGAATAATATATCTAAAGAGCAGAGGTCTGATTTACCTACTGGTAGTAAGCTAGCAGGCAACCTCATTGACTGATAGTGACTGACAGAGCAGCTCAAGTGCCTAGCCCCAGGCAGGAAAACCAAGGACGATTATTCATTCTCCAGCCAGGAGCAGGTGATGTTACTACACAGAATTCCTAAATGAAACAATGTTGGGAAAGCACAGTTTTAATATGGTATTACTTTTTGAAATTATTTAATTTGAACTGTGCGTTAGTTGTACCTAGGGCAAATACATGTATAGATAAAAGAAACTGAAAAATATTTATTTGTTGAATATAATGCAAACGGTTAAAGTGCTGAAATTATTTTGTTTAGTTTGCATTAGTGTTACTATAATAGTATTGTAGCAATATATAATATTATTCGATCATTATTCATGTATTATTATTTTCTATATTTAATTAAATGTATAATTACAAAAAGATTATCTATTATTTTATTATTTTTTTATCTTTATACTATGGAAGATAATATATGTATTAATATAGAAATGGCTTCATCTAGTTGTTTTGTCACAAGCCATATCACTTTTACAATAAGTACTGAAAATATAGTATTATCTTGTCTGGTCCATATTATGATTGACATTTTAAGGTAGTAAATTAAGACCAATAAAAAAAAATGTTAACGTATAATTTCTCTCTGATTAATAAAACAGTCAAGAAAGGATAAGAAATCCTTCAAGTCTAGGAAGTGTGCTCATATGGCCTTCATAGAGAATGTGGTTTATGACATACAGGCCATATACTGAAGGGGATAATGTATGTCAGTGTACTTTTCCTTTTTGGGGTCATTTGAGGTCTGCAGCCTGCTGTCTCTTGCAGTACAGTACAGTCAGGACATCAGAACTGAGCGGTACTGTATAGCCAGGTCTGGCAAGCAGGCAGGCCCCCCCTGCTGGTCACAGCATAAATGACAAGTTAACGGTACATATGTTATATATGTATAGTATATACAGTGGGAGACCAAAAGTCTGAGGATTCTGCCAAGAACTGATTGTTTTAATTATTTATCAAGGGCTAATGCACTTATAATGCTCCTCTTATACTTCTTTTTTCAAGAATACATTATTTTTTATATAAGTATTAATATAAGTCAAAGAAAGTGTGTAGGTATTTGTTGAAGGTTTCTGCCTTTAGCCTTGATTACTGCCTTCACCCTCTTCCATTCTATCCCTGCACATCCTCCACACTTTCCACTGATGATCTGTTGATCTTACTTGATGTTTGGCCTTTTCTCCAGCCGCTCACAGAGATGTTGGATTGGGTTCAGGTCCAGTGACTGTGGTGGGAATGCCATCCTAATGAACTCCCGTTGTTCTCAATAATGCATTCTTGAGTAAGAAGTATAATTGGAGTATCATAGTTGCATTATTTCTTGATAAATAATGAAAATAATCTGGTGGTTTCCTCAGTCCTTTGGTCCCTACTGTACATTAATTAGCAATTCATCCCTCAATTTCTCCCTATTAACAGTCATTACAACCAACCAAATTATGACTTATTCCCTCTCCCCCCCCCCCCCCCCAGTGGTAACTGATTCAATACAAAAGTATTCTTGTAGTAATATCTTTTGAGTGACTAGTATAAAATATTCATGTGTAGTCCATTTGGTCATACACATACGTTCCTAATTACATTCAATGACTCATCAAAGATTCTGTAAAAAAAAAAACAAGATTTCGAATTCAATGTAACATTACATAAATATTTATATATTCTTTCCCTGTCACCGCAAGTTCTGCTACTGTAACCCCTTAACTCCTCAAAAACTTAATATCAGGAACTCCTCAGTCAAACCAGGAAGCAGGAGTTCTGCAGTTATTCTCTTGGAATGCTGGTAAAAATAAATACATAAATGCAAGAAATGTGAAAGCATAATGTAGTATGTCATCACTTGTGAGAACTCGCTCTGTGAGCCAAGTTCTCATGCTAGATTCAATACTACATTTTACAGTGCATGACCTCAACAAAGTCCCTCTGCTCACATCTTACTTTGATGGACCCCCTCCTCCTCTCCGTCTGATGTCCTGTAATCTGTGGACTCTCAGAGTAAATGCAACATTAAAATAATGTTCCAGCGCATTGCTGTGGAAAGATCCATGTGAGCGGAGCTCTTCATCCACGTGGTCTGTTTGATGAAATTCCTCTCCAGATACGAGCTGATGTTTATTGCGGTTTTATTTTAATGCTCTATGACATCCATTTCCAATAAGTGAGATTTATCAGCCATAACCAAACCATACACACAGCAACATTCGCATGCACATCCAGAAGTTCTGTCTGTGCTTGTCGTTATATCAAATTATATGATATTATTTACCATGTTATAAGCTAGCATCTTAGCATCAGATTTGATAATCGCCTAAATCTGCATGTATGCAAGTAAGTCACTGTAAGAAAGAAAAGATATTAGAAAAGAGCATCTGTTTAATACCTTGTAATAAATGTAAATGACAACATACAGCACTCCGCAAATAGCACTCGTGAAAGAAAGCACAGCGCACAACCCACTCTCTCTCAGTCTCAGGTCAGTACACAGACAAGCATTCAGATCGTTCAGGTCTTCAGGGGTGGCTAAAGCGGCCATAATCAATAAATCACATTAAAAAGCCGCGCCGTGTCTCTTATGAGCTCACGGTTGAACACTTTTTACAAAAAAAAAAAAAATGGAATCTCTATCTATCACGTAGGACAATACAGAACGGAAGACAATGTCTCTGTGCTGAGCGCGAGGACGTTCTTAGCCCTTTGTGGACCGACAGTGCTTCCGACATCCACCCACATTTCACGCGACGTTTTGAGGGATTTCGGAGCGCGGGCGCAAGGATGCGTGCGAGGGCGGAGCTGGCGTATGAAAGCGAGGGGGAAAACAGAACGGTGTCCTTCATGCCGCCGCTGAATCTTGTGATTTTTCGTGCCTTTCTGATGGCGAGGCGAGGCCCTGTCAGTCAGCTGCCCCGCGTCCGCGCGAGAGACCAGCTGTCGTACTGAGTGTGCGTCAGCTCTTACACGGTTCTGCGGCTGGTAGTATTGGTTATCTTTTCTGTCTGCTCGCACGAGTCAGCAGGCCAGTTATGAGAAGCCCGGATCCTGTCAAAAGGCAGCCTGCTTTTCCCTTCATTCTCACCTTCAAAATAAAGTCATATTTATGTTTCCTTCTCCCTTCAACAGCGTTTCTGGTAAATTTACATGGTCTCACATGTCGTAATGCTGCACAGGATATACAGTAACGCTTACTCGAAGGTAAGGATACGGCGCGTTAGCCTGAATGTGAATCTGATTATTTCATTTTCTTCGCACGACTCGTAAGGAATCATAACCGTGATTATCCCTGATGCCTGTTTTGATGAAATGGTGTTGATGAAATGTTCTGGAAAAAAAAAGAGAAAGGAGCAAATAAGCGTTCTGACAGAATGTTCTTCGGCGAGAGACAGAAAAGCTCTTTATAATCTGAAAAACGTGCGGAGAGGAACCATTAAGCAGTCATAAATCGTTAAAATAGTTATTTTGTTTCCTCTTGGCTGGGGGAGTCGGTCACAGCCGCCTGTCTAACGTAGTGCGTTTTCTGGGACTGCAGTTACAGTGTTTGGTTCATCGCGGGGAGGAATTCCCAGGCGTGGTGTCGGGTAGGAGGCCGTGTTCAAAGTGTGACTGCTGCGCAGGACGAGTCTGGGACGGGCGAGCCGCTCGAGTTAGAAGTGTGAAGGAGGAAAAAGGTCAGATTCACGGATAAGCTTTAGAAATTATCAGACACTTTAATTTTCAGTGGGTACGAAGAGCAAATGCCTACCTACGCCCGACATCTATAACCATGGTACAAATCCCTGTGCCTGCACCTCACTGTGTTCTGTGCTCAAAGCGATGCAGAAAAACCCCGCTGCTTATTTTATTAATACGGCTCTCTCGAATATTGCTAAAGAAGATACATTCGGGTTTTTCTTTAGGCCATTTTAGGACTGTTCTGACAGTCTGTCTCACTGCCCTGCACCACTTTGGTCTTTGAGTGCTCTCGACAGTCTGTTAGTGGTCTGTTCATCCTCCTGTTCAGGGTTCAGTTATAGACTCCTTCAGTCTACAGGTAAGATTCTCATCTCTTTATTCTGCGCTTTCACTGCACTGGGGTCAGTGAGGTGGGACGCCGCTGTGTGTCTCTGCTGATTCCATCTGAGGAGGGACTGAAAAGGGCCATGAAAATATGCACTCTTATTATGTATATGCATTAGGTTGGGATTTGCGCAGACGTGGATTCGATTCATTTTTTTATATACTGTTTTCAGTGACATCTATTCAAGTTATCATGTTGTGCAGCTATTGAATTACTAACGTCTTTGTTATGCAAGTTGAAATGTTGCGCTCACATCATAAGGTTTGTATTTATGGTGAAGGTTGAGGCCCCATTACTTTCCATTCCAGCTGGGATGCTTACAATTTCTTAGCGGTCTCTACGGAGTGATTAGTTCTCATCTGCTAAATCCTGTTTGTGTGTTGATTGCATCTATGCCCTTTGGAATAAAAATTACCTGTGCTCATGTACCTGTGTGGCTGTTTGGCAGTTTCTGTTTGGGGAAGTTAAATTGACCCTGATTAACTGCATTAGAAAGGGACTGGAGCAGCTGAGGAGGGTTTGTGCATTGGCTGCAAAACTCCCTCAGGAACACTATGACCTCACCCCCATACATACCCCCTACCCCCCATACCCCCCCCCCCCCCCCCAGCCCCCACCTGGGCCCCCAAGCACTGCAGTGATTGACACAGAGCTGATATAGAACACTATCACTGGTATTATCTGTACAAAGGCTTTATGCTTTACCATTGGCCCTCAAGGTCACAAACACACCTTTGTGAATAGTCGTGTATTAGGAATCATTAGCGAGATGGCACAGGTGAATTTACACTGTCAGACATGATGGGAAGCAAAAGGTCTGTTTTATCCTTCCCCCCCCCCCTCCCCAATTCACATCCTCAGACATAGCCCCTCATCTTCACCTCTGTGCTAATTCTTGGGGTGTCATGCAGCCCTGCTGGATTGGATTAATTTGCCGTAGGACTGCTCTGTCTGCCGGCTGTGATCCTGTAATAAAATGTCACCGCTGCTTCTCCCGCTCGGCCTTTACAATGCCACAGATCACAGATCTTTTGAAGTGCACACTTTTACTGGGATGTTTATTATGTGTGTGTGTGTGAGAGACTGTGTGTGTGTGTGTGTGTGTGAGAGAGAGAGAGAGAGGGAGAGAGAGAGAGAGAGAGAGAGAGGGGGAGATAGAGAGAGGGGGGGGAGATAGAGGGCATATGTGTTCTATTGTGTTTAACTTCACCCTTTCAAGACCATTCGCCTGAACTTACTATTATGTCACTTTCTGGTATATATGTGTGATTAAATATATCCCAATCTGCCAATGTTTTACTATAAATGAGTGGTAGTAACAATAGCACTATATGTTAGAAAGTTGTGAAAATTTGCACAAAAAAAAAAAACAAATTATATCTGCATGAATCATTCTGGTCTCTGGTGAATCATTCAACCTCTCTCCATGCTTTAACACATGCCTGTACTAAACAGAACAGAAAGCTTAAATTATCTGGCTCTGCCAGGCTTGTGGACTTCTCTGAAAGCCTTGCAAAAGCCTCCATTGGGCTTGAAAAAGGCGTGTCAATCCCATTCTGCTTAATGCATGTATTTTCAAATAAGTCGGTTATGCTTTTCACACATACAGCACGATTAACTGGGCTTTTTATATTACTGTTTGTATTTTGTGGGGGAGGGGGCTGGAGGGGCAGATTGAGCTGCCGTTTTGTGATGGGGAAGCTTTTAAAATCGCACATTCACGCACCATCTTTGAAAAGAAAACAGAACCCCCCCTCTGGTTCTGTCAGGCAGGGCGGGGTGGGGGGAGGAGGGCAACAGAGTCGGTGAAAGCCTTTTGTCCTTCAGGGAAAATACCGTGTCAGCACAGAGCAAGGGGCAATAGCTGTGGTCAAGACAGGAAAATGTAAAGATTAGGGAGGTGGGTGGGTGGGTGGGTGGGTGGGGGTCGTGGTGGTTCTTCTGAGAGCCTGTGAGCAAGGCGCCCGGTCATTCAGTAAACTTAAGACACATTGTCTGCCCACTGTCCAGATGGCCACTTGAATGAATTATCGGACTGAGCGCAATGCGTTTCACTACAGGGGCCCGCGGTCAGACTGTAGTGCCAGACCAGGAAGCCCAGAGAACTGCGGGCCCATGGAACTGGCCTTTCGCCCACTTCGGTTCTGTTGGTTCTGTTAACGTGTAAAAGTGGCCAAAAAAAACACCCTCCCACTCCTGAGAGTTTTTCAGGAGTTTTTTTTGCGTGAGGTACCGTTTTTGTCTGGGTGACTGTGTGTGTTTTCTCAACAGAGCTTTGGAATGATGCTTAGAGAATGACTGGCTATTTCTTTAATACATGTTTTTATTTGTAGGTCAATTAATGATGTTTTATTTTGACGGTGGTTATATATTATTAGTTGTTAAACCTTGATGGTCATCTGTTGATAATAGGTTGACAGTCTGTCTTCATTTTTTTGAATATGCGTATCTGGATTTTTATTAAATTTTCCAAATGTGTACATCTATTCTCCCTTGTATTTTTTCAAATCTACAATCCAGAACTATTTAATGAAAAACTAGCAGCGTGAAATTGTAGATGTAATGCAAAAGCTGCTGCAGGAGGCAGCCAATGTCTGAAAGGGTTACTGCTCTGGTGTGTTGCTATGGAGAGGCAGATGTTGCTCATAGCACCCATATTCTTAAGTGACATACAGAGTGCTTTAATGTGCTTTTATGAAATTGCAGACTCTTGCATCAAAGTCCTGTGAGCAAATAGCAAGGTCTTCATCAGATGTGATACCGCTCGCTAGTCAGCGCAGAATGGAAGTGGAGAACATTGGCCTTTTTTTTCTTTTCTTTTTTTTCTTTCTTGTCCCCAAAATGCCCAAGTGAGCTTACAAAGTGTCTCTACTGGAACATGACTGGGTGTTTATTCCATCTCAACAAAAACACGTTTCGTTTTCAACTTACAAAAATGCGAAGTTAAGCATAAAAAGCATTGTCTAGAAGTCATTAATAATAATAAAAAAACTAGCTAAATCTAGGCCTGCCATTAAAAGTATTGATATCAAAATGAGGCAAAGTTCCAACAAAGCATATCTTAGCTCACTCAAATTAAACAAGCTTTATTCCAAATCAGTGCTCCCCTATGTTTTCAAAATTATTTCAAGTAACTTGACCCTGTGTTTTTTTCATCTTATCACATGAAGAGAATGTGGTCTATCAAAGTTTATATGTCACATTAATGTCAAATGCCTATCATTTATAGTGGAACTAATCTGTGATTCAGCTGTGTTGCACCTAAGAATATTTAGAAATGACTATGTGTTTGAACAATTGTGTGCTTTCTGTGCTTTTGGTGTATGAAATACACATCATAAATAAAATGTATTATTATTATTATTAAATTCTTAGCAAATAGATTTTCATATTATTACATTGTTAATAATTATCAATTAATTATTGCTAATTAATCTGACCACAACTACTGTTAAGTGAACTATCCTGATAGTTGTAAGATTCAAATTTGTTATATAGCAAATTAATTTTGTGTTATATCTTCCATTGTAGTGATGATTGTATGTTGTGGTATAATCTGTTGTAAATGTGAATGTTAGCTCTAGGAAATGTCCATGGTATGAAATAGTCTATGATTTTCTATTGATATCTATTTGCAACAGTATTAGTTGTAAATATACAAGAACTTGTATATTGTGTAAAATTAACTTGACAACCAAGTTAATCAGTTCATCAGCTGTTTTAAACAGTAATTTAAATGTCTTTTTCCATGAGGCAACTTTTGTTATTTGACACTTTAAATGAAACAAAGTTTGAATGACCGCATTCTCTTCTGATGGTAAGGTGCTCAGCTGCTGGCTGGACGAAGCCTGCAAACGGAGTCTGAGGTTTTAGGGCCTGCCTTGTTGTCATGTAGCTGTCTGAGTCATGAATAGGATTTGGTACCAAACCCAGTAGCACGCACTGGTAATTGCAGTGCTAATTTTAGCGCTTAATTTTGGTGCCATCTTTACTAATGTTACACTCGACTCGTTAGCAAGATAGCTAACAGTAAACTGTCTGTTTATATGAGGTCAGACGGTACAGAAGTTAATGTTGGGCTGAGAGTCTGTGGTCATTGCGGTTATTTCTGTAGCAAACCCTGAGGAGTGCCAAACTCTCGATGCTGTATAGGTATGGGGCTCTCCAAACTGTAACTTGGCGGATAACATACCTGTCATCCCAGTTAAATATTTCTCTGATATTTCGGAGACCAACCCCTACATCCCACCCCCACCACCACAACCACAACCTCCAATCCTGGAGTACGCCAGACATCAGCACCTTAACTGAAAACACAAAATGTCTTTCATGACTTTCATTGGCTTTGAATGTGGTTTATATTCTCTCTAGGTCTCGGGTCAGTGTGTGGCTTGGTGAGGGTAGAGGGAGAGAATTGAGGCCACAGGGAGACAATAAAATAAATATGGAAGTGATACTGGAGGATGTGGACCTTGACAAAACCTGAAAGACTGTGACCTTAACTGAATGGGGATTCAGGGAGCGGTTAAAATGGAGGACGAAGTGCTTTGATAAATGGAAACAGATTTCAAGGTAGGAGAATTTCAGGGCGTTTGGTTTTGGGCCAGAATCGATGCCTACGACCGCTTTACATCACTCCGGTTACGCTTTGGCCTAACTGATTTCTCTGACAGCGTGAAAGGATGGCGGCTGGGCCTGGAATTAACGGAACGCGCGGCGTTACTTTACGGTTTTAAGTATTTAAAAGCGTAAACTCGACTGAACTCCGCACGTCTTCCTGACAGTTTCCCCCTGCTTGGTATGTGTCTGCAGTCTCTCATTCCCCGCACTAATTCCAATTTAATTGCCAGAGGCCTGAAGCCTCTTCAATAGGAGTAACAAATGGTTTGATTTTGTAGACTTCATCAGAGTGCATTTTAAATGCGACACGCTAACCCCACTCGAATGCCAATGAGGCCGCGGAGTAGCTCCCTGTTTACTAATTACCCCCTTTTCTTACTTCCAGTCACACTGCGAGAGATATCTGATTAAATGGGATTTGTGGGATAGGCGGACAGCGGAGCGGGGTTTTCTCCATTGTGGAGCGATCTGCAGACAAGGCGGGCCACGCGGAGCACTGTAAATTATATCCCCTTAAAGGCGCACTGCCCTTTCTCTGTTCCGCCCGGCGCCCGTGTCGCCTTACAGGAAATAAAAATCCGTCCCGATGACATCTTTGTTTTCTTCCGCTGTTTAATTTGTCAGAATGTGGCAGGTGGCTGGGAGTGGCAGGCGTTCCGTGTCAGAGCCAATATCGCCCCCCCTCCTCCACCCACTCACCCACCACCTCCCCCCCCCCTTCAATGGCTGATGATCGCTTCAGCTAAGGCTGTCAAATATTTTGTTTTAATAATTTAAAGACAAAATCCAAGCGAGTGTTGAGATTGAGAGTTTGGGGAGCAGTATGAATGTATTTCTCCATTCAGTCTGTAAATCGAAATAAGACGAGTATATTAGTCCATGACAGTTACCTGAAGTAATTAATATGGCCTCCATAACACCATCTGGCAGCATTAATCTCTCTGAGGAGAGTCCATATTCTAACATTGAAACTTCTGTTGTTTCATAATAGCTGATGACAGTGAAAGGAAATGTTGTTAAAAAAATTTTTTTAAATGTAATTACTCGTTGTTGGGCTGTAGCTGTTACTGGATAAAGAAGTAAAATATGTATTCAGTGTTGGTTTGTTTTCAGGTTCTAAAGCACCACATAAATTTGGATTTATTCTGTGATGCATGGGAAGTGCAGCATTTATTGCGTCAAATGGCCTAATTTTGCCACAGTGTAGCATAACGGTTAAATAACTTAGTCTTGCAACTATTAGGTTACGGGTTTGATTCCATTGTAAACTTTCCAAAATAAATAAATATGAAAAAAGCCAAACAAGCAATAGGTTTTAGGTTGTATTCCCTACTGGCCCTGCCATTGTACCCTTGAAATCTGGATTGCTTCATTAGAAATATCCAGCTGTGTAAATGGATTTTATGCGAAAGATCTGTCATCTGTGCAAGTCACTCTGGTCTGGAGCCTTTGCTAAGTGCTGGAATGAGATGTAAATGCGTAAAGGCAGACCAATCAGAAAGCAGCCTTTAACAGACAGTAAAGAAGCCCAATCAGGTGGGAGGCTGTGTGAAATGGAACCTTGATCTATACAACAGTCTCCAAAACACGTCCTGCCCACTGTTTAAATTGCACTGCTTGTACACGCAATTTATGTGTATTTTTTTATTTTCCCTGCATACTTTAATACTAATCATAGCCCTGCCTGCATGTTTTCATTCCTGTAGCTTAATGCATGAGAGTAAGTGCAGTTCTGGAAAGACCCCATAGTGTTTCATTGAGAGCTTGGCCACCGTAGAAAATGTGTCTTGATTGTCTTTGGATATGTAGTTAACTGTTAAGTTCAAGAACATATTAGGTTCAGCAGAAGAACGATACTGCTTAATTGTAAATGCTGTTCTGATTAGTTTTAAATGGGCAAACGCCACCTGGAGAACAGTTTTTTTTTTTACCCCCGTAGTCAAATTCCTCTCACAATAAGATTCAATATACCATATTTTGTTTGCTTTGGTCCCATTGTTTGCTTCTCATGTTTAATCCTTGGAAGTGTGAGAGAAGGAGAGATAAATGCAGAAAAGGAAAAGAAACGATGGATGGATGAATAGTCTGAAGAAGAGAGTGGCTATCCTCACTTATTTAACCCCCCTGTCAGACCTCATCTTGTGACGTCTGAAGGGTGAACAGAACAAAGCTCCATCACTGAGGCTAACAAGCTATTTAAAATCAATAACAAATTCCTTTGTCATAAGTAACCCAATCTTGTTGATTGTTCAGACAGAACAACAACACGAAAAGGTTGTCTGAGTAATGGCCAAAAAGAAAGTAATAACTGCTTTAGATGCATTATTGATTTTAACAGACTGAGCTAGCTTACACCATGGTGCCTAGTTTGAATTGACCCTCTCACTTAAAGCACAGCAATTGTTGATGACACGATTGACATACTAATCAGAAATTACTCCACCGCTTGAGCATCAATACTACACTGGCCTGCCGAGGAGACTTCCGAGAAAAACAGACTGCTCCATACGCTTGTCTTGAGATAGAAATTAAGACACATTCGAATGGGACATATGTTCTCCTCCAAATATGTAAAGGGCGTCTAACTTGTGAGACAAACCCATATGTGCAGGAGGTTACATTGCCAGCATTCATGGCCAAACACTGGTACATCCTGGTGGAGTCCAGGAAATTCTCCTACATAAGCAAAAGAAAAAGCTAATTCATGTAATCAGGCACTCGTGTAATCAATGTCAGTACTGTTGTAAGAACCACTCAACAACTCGTAACTGGTAACTTTCTTTACAGTCTCATTCTGAGGCTCTTCTGTGTAAACCTGTGGAGTTTTTTTTTCTTTCTGGTGGTATTAATTGATGTGTAACAGGAAACAATTCCAAGAGCAGTTCAAAGTCTGCGAGTCTGTGTGTGCAGTCGGACTCACTGAGCCTGAAATGGGACTGGATTCAATCTACATTTCTCTGGATACTGGTCAATCTCCCTGTCAATCATGGTTTCATTGTGTGGATGTGCCCCACAAATTGATCTTGAATATAACTGGGGGTGGTACCTGAGCAAGGCAGTGCATATTTGGACATAGTGTCACGCAGGGAGGGAGGGGTTTCGTAGGTTTGTCTGTTTTTTCATCAGCGTTGGTGGTTGCTGAACTGTAAATGAATGGATGGGTGAAAAAAAACTTAATGATATGATGGATTAGATTCTTTATTGACCTTCTAGAGGAAATGTGTTGTCACAGTTCATACACTGCACATGCCTCAATACAACACAACACAATATATACATAAATAAACACATGTCTACATCTGCATTTAAACTGTATTTATGAATACATGTTGACAGTACATGTAGATAAAATCCAGGCCATTAGCTAAATAGCATCTCTCTGCAAGACCTTTAAATATGGTGCGCTGTGACAGTAATGATTTAGACAAGTTGTAATAGTCCTGTTGTTTACTCGTAAGAAACGAATGTCGGTCCACTGGGTTTCTCTTCCTGCAGTAAAAGACTGCAGAAAAACAATCTAAGTGGTCCTTTTTCTCTCCAGTGAAAACCGCATAAACATGGCATACCGTGTCCTTTGTGCGCGTGCTTTACCGTTTCAACCATTATCTTCATGTGGATCTCAGGACCCACCTAAACGCCTCCCAGTACCCACCAGTTTGGGAAGCGCTACTGTAGAATCTATGTTATTGTGCGCTCAATGCAGCATCTTATTGACCGCTGACATTTACGGTGAATAGCACCGAGCTGTTCAAAGGTTTGCACCCCTAGCCACTTTCTGAATGTCGCGTTTCCTTGCGTTCATGTACCGTAGCATAGCCTTCTCCCTTTTGCTTGTCTATTGCCGTCTGGAAAATTTTTTCAAACGCTTTCTTTGCCCTGTATGCACGTTTTTCCGCTTGCAGAACCTGCGCTGCCGTCGTGTCCCTTTCGGGCTGCCGTAGTTTGGCCCGTTGCCGCGCCGCCACCTGTCACGCTGAGGCAGCAGCGGACGTCCCCGTGGCGGGGCTCCCTCTGGCTGAGTAGCTGGTCCCATTAACGGCCCCATTCAGAGCGCTTAAATAACTACCGCCCGCCACTCCAGGCCCATTAATATCATGTTTGGAGTGGAGAGGAGAGGCCCTCTCTGTGGGGCTGGCAGACAGTATAAATAGATAGAAGAGCAGAGGTAAATTATTCCAACAGGCAAGAGTAGTCGAGTCTGTTTCCTCCTACCGTGCCATTATTTTAGCTCACCCTCCCAGCCATTCTTATGTTTTTTTTTTTTTTCCTTTTCTTGGTGAAAACCTGAAAGGTTGGCTCTCGCACAGCAGGCACCGGTCAGCCGAGGCTGGACATGGCATTTAACCACACAGGGGTCAGGATTTTATTTAAGGGCTTGGTTATTGTCAAAAAAAACATTGCTAAATTCTTTAGTACATTTTCAGTACAAATTATATGACAGAGTACTGTACATGTACTGTTCTTTCTCCGTTCACATGTATGCACCTGACCTATCAATTAGCTTTCCTCCGCTGCAAAGCACAATTAGTAGCTCAGATGTTTGCGCACAATAGTTCCACCCATGCTACTGAGATTTAAATGGTCTGTGTTTTCCCGTGTTTCACTGACGTAGTGATGGTGGTGCTACATCCGTTTATGCGTCATCTTGTGACTGGCTGTCAGGATTTGGTACCAGACCGTGGTGCGCATCACACTGAAGACCAGTGTTTGAGAAGGACAAGCCAAATAGCAGCCCCATGCTTCTAATTGCTGGTGCATTCAGGACTCTACTTAAAATATCCAGGCCTGGACAGTGTACTCACCCCGACATCTGCATACACTGCGGATAACCATATCGTTTGTCGCCCGTCTCAGTGACTGTAAACATGTGAGCATTTGCATTCATTTTCTATGTTAAAGTAATTGGATATATTTTAAAAATAGCATTCTGTGCATTTCGTAGCGGCAGGTGTGCGCTCACACCAACCTTGAGCTGTACTGTCCAGCGCTCCCTCTCAATGGATATTTCTAGTCTGGCTTATCACTCACATGGCATCTTGAGTTAATGTTTATTTAAACTAAATAAATGAAACAAAACCTGAATGTGACATACCAGCTCTTGCAGTCTGTGTGCAGTATTTTTTTTTTTAAAGATAAAAAAGTCTCTGATGCAGAACATGGTGCATTTGTGCTCCGATATCAACGCAGCGATTCCTCTCGGAGTGACCTAATCACATCAGAGGTGTGAGTGAATTCTATTGGCTGCAGATAACTGATACGCTTATAGAACCCGAAGGCCGTGCTGAATCAAAGCCTGGAAAGGTTGGGGGAAAACATCTTGTGTTGCGTCTTCATAATGCTAAAGTCACAGTCAATGTGAATAGCTAAATGCATTTATTGTGCAGTAGAAGATACCTTAGCCTAGTACATTTACTTGTTGGCAAGACATTGTCAGTGGGGGTCTGTTGTAGTTTATGCATTCAGACCTTGTTCAGTGCATGTTAAAGTGTTAGCGCAGAGCGTGTATTGTACTATGGTCAGGTAGGAAGGTAGCGTGAGGGAGGTCATTGTGCATTATTCTGCACTGATCCGTGTACATTGGGAGCTGGGCGGATAATGGCAGACTCCATTTCTGGAGAGACAAACATTTGTAATGCTTCTTACTCCAAACTCTTTCTTAATTACTTCATTGTTTATTTATCTAGCTATTCACAATGTGAAGATCATATGATACAATTATTTTATTTCTTATACACAGAATGCAGTTCTAGGGAAATGTGCGGGTGTTTTAAACTGCGCAGGATTCAATTAAAAACAGCAGTAAATTGCAAACTGCAGTAAAAGCTAGGGGGACATATTGATCCCCACCTGATTAGGCTTAAATATTAGAACATAAGAGCGTATAAAATTGTGTGCGGAGGAGAATAGGCCAGTCAGCCCATCTAGACTCATTATTTTGTTTGCAGTATAGAGAATATTCATCACTCCATCAGTCTTGAGTATGCTTGAGAGTCACTGTCTCCATTTCATGGCCTGGAAAGCTGTCACATGCTGTATGACAAGCGTTTTCTGCAGTCTGGATCACACCGCAGACTTGCATACACTGTTGTTTGCAAAAGACGTCAGTTATCACCATGGCCGCCACAATCCCTGGTTAGTGTGCAAAGCATGATGGTGCGGCTAAGGGCCCTTGCCTGGTTCTTGATTTTGTGGGCCTTGTTTATATTGAGGTCTCACAGTCATGGTCACCGTCAGGGGGCAACAACCGGTCACGTTGTCCCAGACCCTGGAAGAGGGGGGTCCCAATATGTCTGTGAATTTGGAAATCTTACTTTCCCGGGCCTGAGAATAATATTATATCATTTTGTCCGGGAATTCGGGAATTTCACGCGACAGTGCTGCTCTCAGCTAGTCTTCACTGGGTTCCATTGGAGCATACCAGTTAACTATCGGGTGTGCCATGCCCTGCGCTTCAAATTCAAACATCTATTACGTTGCTCATCCGCTGTGTGTGTTGTACAATTTCTGCATTATGTCTATCTCCAACAGCTAAAAATACTGGTTCTGTGGGTTTTAGAAGCCTTCAAAATTGAATTATAGAGACTTTTTAGAACAGAAATGGACTCTGTCCTAAAAACTGAAAACCAGGCAGGAGGACTGTTACACACACAGGCCATGTCAGGACCTGGGAGAGAACACGCACTGTTACACACACAGGCCTGATGACACACGCTGTGACCAACTGATGCACTCTGGTGTGTCATCAGGCAAGGTCAGGCGTGCAAAATCCTTTTAGCAAAATTTAAAAGTTGAAATGAATTTTAAATGTACAAATCCTATTCGCAAAAGCCAAAGTAAATGTCATCAAAATCCATACCACTTAATTAAAATCCCGAAAGAACATTTAGGCCTACTCTTGACACGTCATTTCAACATCAGTACGCTGCTCACTTTTGAGAAGGATGTGTCGTGAGGTTGTGTAAATTTGGAGTGTGTGCCGCTGAAGGAGAAAGGTTGGGAAGTGCCGGGGTGCAGCGTAGGATGAGAATGGCCTGTTCTCTGCTGTATAGGCAGTGGTGTGCTCCAGTGAGCTGCAATGGCACTGTGGCCAGGAGTCAATGTTCCAGTCTGCTGTGTGCAGGAGGATACTGTGTGTGTCCGTGTGATAGTGCTTCCACACAAGCACGGGATGTGTGTGTGTGTGTGTGTGTGTGTGTGTGTGTGTGTTTGTATGTGGGTGTGTGTGTGTCGTGACCTCTTCACACAACCTCCACTGACTGCCCAATGTCAGTTTGTTCCGTAAATTTCTTATTCACGGTCACAGCTAATAGAGAATCAGTCTTTTGTTGTTTATTTCAGGGTCATAATGTGTGTCAGTACAAGTATAAGTTCTCTTATACAGATCTCAGATGAGCTATAAAATGTGAAAAAATGGGAACATGTTTCCAGGAAACATCAAGCCTTCAAAGATCAATTAAGTCTCAGACTTTTTGAACTGAGGTGGCATTTCAAGTGTAATGAAGCCAGAAATTAATCGGGGCCATTCATTATTCTTGCACTGAATTATTAATAATAAATACAAAAATATTAGGTCAGATTATTTTTCCTAGTGACCGATTATGAAGAGAGCGAGAGGAGGATTTATCGCACCCGCGATGTTAGAGCGTCATGCCCGCCACTCAAACGCGCTGAAGGGATTCTCCTGGAGGGAGCTCCGATCGATCAATCCCTATTCGTTGATTAAACGAGAAAGGAACTGGGGATGAATAAAGCTACGGGGATCTAACCCAAAAAACTGGAGGGCTGAGGTTGTACATCAACACCAAACCGTCGCCGTGGAGTCCTGCTCTGTGATTGGGGGAAAAGCACGCGCCTGGATCCTGCCGTGATTGGGGGAAAAGCACCGTCGCCGTGGAGTCCTGCTCTGTGATTGGGGGAAAAGCACCGTGTCTGGAGAGTTGTTGTTTTTTTTTTCTTTTCTTGGGTGTTGAGGCAAATGCTGATTGATTCAGCGGGGAGACAGGCTCAGTCTCGCATTTATGAACACAAGGCGAGGGTTCTCATGGATTTTTAAATTAGTGGCAGCTTTGCAGGAAAGATGCAGTATTGACTGATGAAACAGAAGCTCAGTTCCAAACACTCAGGTTTGCTAGCGGTTTTTTTTTTTTTTGGGAGTCTGGTAATTGAAAAAGTGTGTGTGTGTCTGTCTGTCTGTGTTTGTGCGTGTGTGTGCGTGCATGTGTGCGTGTGTATGTGCTTGTGCGTGTGTGCGTGCGTGTGTGCACAGGCATTGTGTGCGCATGTGTATATATACGTACATGTTTTCATACACACATACCTTGCTGTTTCCTTGTTTGTGATATAATCTCTTCTGAGGGGTGTGTGTGTCTTTACATGAGATCCCGTGTCTATCCTTTATGCAGGAAGCTTTGTTTAGCATCATATGATATGGACCATATCTGATGTGATCGTGGCAACTACAAGTCAGTCTGCCATAGGTGACACCATATGAACAATTATTTGTCTAATTATCCGAGTCCTTTGAGAACAATTTACAGTATGTAATCTTCTGTTTTCATGATTATTCCCTCATGACATGATCATTCGACACTTTTTACATGTCCTCACACAATAATATACACCAAGTTGAATGAAGTAGAATATAGATTTTTTTAATGATTAAAAAAATAGGTCCCAGTGCTGTAATAGCTGAGAGGCATTATCTCTGCTAGGCATAACGTATGCAGGATTGTGCATGCAGTAACACTGCGGAGGGTCGGCAGGGACATGATTGCTTTTTTCAGGCGTTTGCAGAGGGTGTGATGGGGACCCCATGCTGGCCCTTGGCCTCTGTTCTTCATAGGCTTTGACTGCCCCTGTCCTGACCCTGGATTAGTCACAGGTTCTGTACAGAGTAATAGGAGTTATGATTTAAGGCTGTGTAAACTACTCCTGTATCAAAGCAGGGGGAAATGAATGGCTGGAGCTGAATGGCGAACGCCGCGGGCCCCAGCTCAGACGCGGTGCTCAGTTTCAAGTGTCCGATTTACGTGTGTGCTTGTGTGTGTGTGTGCGTGTGTGTGTGTGTGTGTGCGTGTGTGTGTGTGTGCGTGTGTGTGTGTGTGTGTGTGTGTGTGTGTGTGTGTGTGTGTGTGTGTGTGTGTGCTTTGTGTGTGTGTGTGTGTGTGTGTGTGTCTGTATTGATTTCTCAAGCACAGCATTACTGTTGTCTGACTGTGCTTGTTCACAGGTCCTGACAAGGCCTGTGTGTATAACAGTGTGTTCTCTCTCAGGTCCTGACATGGCCTGTGTGTGTAACAGTGCGTGTTCTCTCTCTCAGGTTCTGACATGGCCTGTGTGTGTAACAGTGCGTGTTCTCTCTCTCAGGTTCTGACATGGCCTGTGTGTGTAACAGTGCGTGTTCTCTCCCAGGTCCTGACATGGCCTGTGTGTGTAACAGTGCGTGTTCTCTCTCTCAGGTTCTGACATGGCCGTGTGCGTGTATAACGGTGTGTTCTCTCTTCTCTCCCAGGTTCTGACATGGCCGTGTTCTGTCTGCTGTGTGGGAAGCGGTTCCAGACGCAGACGGCCCTGCAGCAGCACATGGAGGTCCACGCCGGCGTGCGCAGCTACATCTGCAGCGAGTGCAACCGCACCTTCCCCAGCCACACCGCCCTCAAGCGCCACCTCCGCTCCCACACGGGTGAGTACAGACCCCGCCCCTTTTCAGCAGGCCCCGCCCTCAAACACCGCCTGCACTCACACAGGTGAGCACAGACCCCGCCCCTTTTCAGCAGGCCCCGCCCTAAAGCATCACCAGCACTCACACACAGGTCAGCCTGTCTTTTCCCTTTACTAAATATGGTGGAAGAAATGACAGGAGGAACATTTACTTTTTTTATAGAAATGTTTTCTTGCCTGCCCAGGCATTACTAATGAGTTATGACAGGGTTTTTTTAATTTATTATTATTTATTAATTCTCATTCAGTCCAGAACACTACTTCCTGCATAATGGTCTAGTTCTCACAGACGGAAAATGCTGCTCTCAACCATTCAACCTCTGCTCTCACCTGTTACTTCCTCTCAGCATCCGTTCCTTCCTGTGACATCCTGTTCATTCATCTCACCTTCTGATCCTTCTACTGTTGTTCACAGAGGAGAAAAAAAACCCACCCCTGATTTTAAAATCTTAACAGAAACCGCAGCTCTTTTGTCAAATTTGCCGAATGTTGATTCATTAGATGTCAGATTATTCAGCGCCCACGCAGATATATTTAGAAGGGTGATTGATGCTGTTCACCTCTGAAGGGTGAGGGGCTGTATGCGGGCGTCAGGCCTGCTGTTAACTGCGGTCAGTCCCCCCCCGGGCGTTGGTCCACAGCAGTGGGGAGGAATGGGGCCTGCAGTCGGGGCACAAATTAGCGTAATTCGACAACTGTGGCTTTGGCGGGGCTCCAGGGCTGGGGTCGGGTCTGCGGTTTGCTCTACCGAGAGGAGAGAGGATTGCTTCCCCCCCCCATTCCCCTGGCACCACGCCAGGCCCGAGAGAGAGAGAGAGAGAGAGAGACGGCGCTGCCTCCCGCCCGCCCGCCCTCCAAGCCTGAGCAGGAGAAACCTTTCTTTCCCTGGCCTTGGGCCTTCCCCACCTTCGCACACATTTCCTTTCCCCTCTCTGTGCTGTCGAAGCTCCCGAGGAAGAGGAGCGGCGGCTGTCGCTCGCGGCGAGCGTCGCCGGGGGGAGGGGCCAACGTGGAGCACGTGACGGGCTCAGGGCAGCGGTGTGTGTCGACCATCTTGGGCAGGTTGCACTGCAGGAAGTGCAGATTATATTTCAGGAAAGCAGAAGAGCACCCTAGTGCATTCTATCGATCTACAACTCACAAAATGTAGACGTAGAAGTATTCTTCATCTCCATTTGCTCAAAAAAGGGCCCCAGTGTAGTTTTTTTTTTTTTCTAGTCCAGTAAATTCAGTCTTTTTTTTTTTGTTGTCCATGACAGTTGTTGCAGCCAAGCCGACAGCTGTCTTTCAGGTTGGCTGCTGTCTGTGTTTGATTGCTGCCTGTTGATGCTGTAATGCCACGCTCAGAAGCAGATTTACTTGCCAATAGAATTTCTGCGTGGCAGGAGGGAGAGAGGGTCTGATTCGAGGAAGATGAGCGTGGCTCAGTAATGCTTTCTGCTCGTTGACCCCTGGTGGCAGCCGCGTCTGTGAGAGCGCACCACGGGAGGATGGATATGTTAATGTGGAGAATCGGGGATAGGCAGAGGTGGTGATGGCCTGCTACTGCATCTCTGCGCTTGAGGGAGGGAGTATGTGTGTGCATGTGTGTGTGCATGCATATATAGGTGTGTCTGCATACATATATTTCTGTGTCTGCGTGCATATGTGTGTCTACACATGCATATATTTATGTGCGTGTGCGCTTGTGTATGTGTGTGTGTGCATACATATGTGTGTCTGCATATGTTTGTGCGTGCATGTATGCGTGTGTGTGTGTGTGTGCGTGTGCATGCGTGCATATATATGTCAATCAAATCAAATCAAATTTATTTATAAAGCACGTTTAAATACAACCCACGTTGACCAATGTGTGTCTGTATGCATATATTTGTGTGTGTGTGTGTGTGTTTGTTACAGCAGTGCGGTGGTGTTCTGAGCGTCATGGCGACTGTGTTTAGCCGTTTGGCCATTCACACTGAATGCAGTCGTGGGAGCGGTGCCACCTGCATGCATCAGCGCCGGCTCATTAGCATGCGGCTGCTGTCCCCTCCCCCTCCGCTCACACTCTGTCCTCAGGCCCTATGAGGGGCGTGGCTGGCCGTGTGTGCTCCCGGCTGTCTCTGATGGCGCCGGCCAAGCGCAGCCCTGCTGCTGAAGGAGCCCTGTGTCATGTGACACGTCTCCAAATCCCGCCGCATGCGAAATGCCCCCACGTCTCTGCCATATCACCTCTGCAGAGCCCCTGCCACAACAGTCACCTGCAGCGTACCTTCAGAGGCTGCTTACCTGCTCCTTCAGCAGTCCCAGCCTCAGAGTACAGTGTCACTTAACACCAGGAACAGTGTGCGTGAGCTCACTTCCTGTGCTGTAATGACCTTCAGGTGCCCAGTTAACAGGCTATATGCAGGTTGAGCCAGCGTGCGCTGCGTTTCTGCTTGGGAAACTGGGGAATGGAGACTATGCTGGATCAACTAGTTGTTTTGGGGGATTATTATTTCCCCTGGGGCGCACCAATCCGCTCGCTCTTTGACGGGCTGTGATTGTGGCAGCGTTCACGGTGACAGAGAGGCCAGGGCGTCTCATGTCTTACAGCAGCATCTGCTGATGGCTCTATTCAGACCGACACTTCCCCCCCCCACCCCTACCTTTCTCCCCCTCTTCCCCTCTCCCCTCATTCAACCCCCACCTCCCCTCACGGCACCCCCTCTTCCAGAACGAACCCAATCACCGCCGCCGCCGCCGGTCCATTTAAATGTGAACAACATTTAGGGGCATCTCGAAAAAGCGCGCCGGCGGTCTCTTTACGAGGGGGAGCGGGGGCCAGGCCGGGCATGACAGCACATAACGAGAAACGCAATTTATTCCCCGGCACGAGCGGTCCCGGTCAGCCGGATAATGAAACGTGTAGGTCACCGCTGATGACTCAGACCCTCGCCGGCGGAGCGAGAGGCATTAGGCGGGCGAGAGCTTTCCGCGGCGGCGGCGGCGGCGGCTCCGGCTAACGCGCCGGGAGAAAATTCTCCATCGCCAGGTGCTTGTCAGACAACGGAAAGCAATTAGCATGCGGCGCCGGGGAGAGGAGCCGCTCGCGCTACATCATAATATCACGGATTATTGGCGTTTGAATGGCCATTACCGGCCCGGCCCGGAGCGGCCGCCCGCTCCCGCTTGACCCGAGGCTGCCCGCCCTGCGACGCCTGCTGGGAACGAACGCCATCGGGGAGCCGCGGGACAGCGGCGTCCGGCCGTGCGTCACCTTCCCCCGTGATTGGTAATCGTGCCGTTCCCGTGGGCTGCTATAAACGCAACAAATGCGGCGCTTGTTTTTTTGTTTGTTTGTTTGTTTGTTTGCGTTTTCGTTTTCCGCTATAAAATAAACAAGGCGTGATTTTTTTCCTACTTACCGTTTTCTGAGAATAATATAGCTCTCGCATCATGTTTTTTCCCCCCCCTGTGTTTTATGTATTTATTTCCAGCCTTTTAAAATGAAGGAGCTGTGATTTATTTATTTATTATCTTTGACGAAACAATGCGACAGCTTGGTGAGCAGGCGTTAGTAACGCGCGACTTCTCCCCGTTAAGGGCTGTTGGTTGGGAGCTGGCTGGTCTGCGGTCTGCCGTGGCGTGGGAAAGGCGGGGAGCGTCCGGTGTTCACAGCTGTGCCCTCGTCGTGTTCCCCAATGTTTCATCATTTTCCGGTCGAATCAGACCCTTTTAACTTCTCTGACCGGGCTGGCAGTGCTAATGCAGGAGAAACTACCAGATTATTTTCTGACTTCATAAAGTAAACTAATAAACAAACATGACCTGGTTAGAGAGAGACTAAGGGTTGTGTTCACTGTGACCACATATAGAAAATGGTGGAGCGAAGGGTGGAGCAGGTCTTTTTTTTATCATGGCTTTAAATATCAAAAATGAAAGACGCAGCTGAATCTTACTTTTGTCTTTGGGAAGTGGAATCGATGATGAATCTGTATTATTACACCTATTAATGGAAATAGAATCTGTCTTCCAGTGTTTAAAGCAAGAAAAGCCATGAATTTGACAAGTACAGAGAAATTCAGAATTTATTCTTTTATTGATGCATGAGCACAGTGTGGCAGTTAACAATTATCTTCTTCAGGATGCCTGACCATGTCAAAGAAAGCGTGAAAAATGAGAGACTGGCAAATATATCCCCAGCGCTAATATGATTAGCTCACTAAGTTAATTAGCCAGTATTAACCAGCTGGACTGTGAAAAGCACCATAGAAAGATCTCCAGCCCAGATTGCGCAGTCCCCCGGTGGAGCGGTGAGCGCGCCTAGCCCTGGTGCGTGTGTTTGTACGGAGCAGGTGATTTGCCGGAAGCTCGACGCTGACCCGTGACCCCGCCCTCGTCCCGCAGGTGACCACCCGTTCGAGTGCGAGTTCTGCGGGAGCTGCTTCCGCGACGAGAGCACGCTGAAGGGCCACAAGCGCATCCACACCGGGGAGAAGCCCTACGAGTGCAACGGCTGCGGCAAGAAGTTCAGCCTCAAGCACCAGCTGGAGACGCACTACCGCGTGCACACAGGTCAGTGCCCGCCCCGCGCTCGCCGTCTTAGGTCAGCTTAGAAACCGCACAGGGGTGCTTTTACCTCTCATAGTGTTAATTAGCGGTACACTGGTCGGTAAGGCACCCGCACACACGCAGTCCGAGTGCACTACAGCTAGACCACAACATGCCTCTCCTACACCCATCCCTTAGTCAATACGATTTGTGCTAGGCCACCCCCTGTCAGAGAGGCCTCTGCCGTAATTGGCTGCTCGTTGTCGGCTCCGGGCCGAGCGCGCTCAGATAACGAGCGCGGCGACAAGCCTGCAGTCGGAGGCCGGCCGCTCGCCGAAGGAGCCGGGCGATGAGTCATTGACACGGGCGCCCGGCTGTCGATGGCCGATCGATCCCCAGCCTCCGTTTGCCATTCATTACCGCCCGCTTCCTGTTTGCGCCGCCGCCGCCGGCGAGGGGGCGTGTCCCCCCGGCCGCGGCTCCGTTCTGACACGCGCCGTACCGGCGGAGAGAAAAACCCTGAGGTCGTCAGGGGTCAAAGGGCAAAGACGCCGTGAGAATCGGAGTCCTGCGCTGACTCAAGCCCTCAAACCTGCTGCCCTGTGGGCTAGGTATGAAATGTGCAACATATTCTGCTAGTATCGCTTGACAACCACTACAATGGAATGGAGGCCGTCCCTGCCAAGTCCCCCAGATGGGACCTCCTTAAAGCACGGCTGTTTGTATAACAGCCACTGGACTTCCCCAGCACAGAACCTACCCTTTTCACTCCTAATCAATAATACAGTAAAGCTGGGGAGAGTGCAGAGGTAAAAAAAAATAGGTGAAATATTGTAAGTGGTATTGCAAGGTAGACACACATGTTGTCAAGTCTGAGAGTGCAGGTGGGGCCTGGTGGCTACAGGCTCAAGCCTCAGCCTTGTCCTCCGCTGCAGCGGCTAGATACAGCTGGCCTCACGCCATCGGTGGTCGCGTTGATTCAGTGAGTTATGTCAGCTCCTCCCAGTGACCAGTCCCCCCCAGGCTACCAGCCGATGTCAGTGAGATCCTCTCTGATTGGCTCTTGCTCTTTCTTATAGTACCGTTCGACCCGTAGCATGTAAGGTCAGTGTCTTGTTGGTGAATGAACTTGCGGCACACTGGTGTGAGGATATGAGAGGCAAAATGTGATTTCCAGACAGTGGAAAGCAATAAGGGGGGGAAATAATATTATGTAAAAAAACCCTTTCCATAAGAATTAGCCATGTCATGAATGTATATTGTGATACATTGTCCATAACGTAAGTCAAACATTCAAGCGAATGTTGAAAACGCTGCTGGATATGCTCGAGGTAGGACGCGGCGCGGTTCGTAAATCTGAAATAACACCCGGCAGATGGAAGAAGTTTTCCGCGGTCCCTGTTTTGCACCTTACTTTAGATCCTGCGTCAGACGGGAGTGTTACAGCGTGCGACACATCCAGCTTCCCCTCGCCTGATCCCCATGGCACAGAACAGGACCCGCAGTGCTGGGGGTGGCAGAGAGAGTAGAGAGGAGGCTCGGGGAGCCATTTTTGGCCTGACTTCGTGTAGGGGAGAGCGGGAGGTTCTTAGTGAACCTCATGCTGCTTCTGGGCTATTGAATTGGGCGAAGGTAAAAGTAACATAAGAACTAGTTCTTCAGAACTCCTTCCTCTTGGGTACAATCTTATGTATAGCATCTCTAATTTCCTTCTTTTTTTTTTGTAAACACACCCCTGCTATTAAATGGTAAAAGGTGAACTTCACACAAAAAAACAAAAACAATTATCAGTCCTTCATTTATTTTAATGGACTTAAGAATGCAAACAAATTTAAACTTCCTTTAATGGTTTCCTAATTAATTTCAAGCAATCTAACACTTGTGCAAATCCCACCACAACCCCTCTCTCCACATTTACAGAGTGTGCTGTTACACCTTCTTTCAAAAAAAAAAAAAAAAAAATCTGGGCTGTAAAAATGGGTCCTTCCCTTTACGGTATCCGTGACTACCGAATAACCCAGTAAGGATCAACACAGGTGCAGATTTTTTCAGCTGAAGCCTCTCTTTAGTCATCCCCAGTATGTCCTGCATTCCACTGCACCCTCCTTACCAGCAGGGGGCGCCGCTGTCCTGTCTTTCTCCACGCAGGTGAGAAGCCCTTCGAGTGCAAGCTGTGCCACCAGCGGTCGCGGGACTACTCGGCCATGATCAAGCACCTGCGCACCCACAACGGGGCCTCGCCCTACCAGTGCACCATCTGCCTGGAGTACTGCCCCAGCCTGTCGGCCATGCAGAAGCACATGAAGGGCCACAAGCCCGAGGACGTCCCCGCCGACTGGAGGATAGAGAAGACCTACCTGTACCTGTGCTACGTGTAGAGCGGGCCCCGCCTGTACCCGCGCCTGTCAGTGTACGTGTACCCCCCCTGTCCCCTCCCCTCGTGCTGCGACAGAACAGACCCGCCCTCAGACCCCAAGGGGAAAATGTACGTACATGCAGACAGGCAGAAAGAACCAGGAGAGCCAGAGACCTTTTCTGTGCAGGAGCTGGGTGCGGTAAACTGGGGGAGGCAGAGCACAGTTTGGGAGGGCTGGAGGCGAATGGTGTGCTGTGGGGGTTTTTGGGGGGGTGTTGATAGGTGAGAGCAGGTCTCTGTAAGTTTTTGTCTTCGTATATGTACAGTGTATACATGTAACCACGCTTTAGAAATGGGTAAAGTTTTTAGTTGTGCGCGTGTATGTACGTGGGTGTGTGTCCTGTTATTGTGCAGTCAGAATAGACCCATCCGTTGGGTCCCGCCGGGTGTTGGGAACAGCTGCTCTTCCTGACTCCTGTGTTGAGGTCTGCTCCCTGTGCTTTTCCCACCCCAGCCTTTACAGGAAAGGTCCCTCTGCCACACCCAACCCACTGCTGCTCACAGGCACCACTGCTGACTGGTGGATTTGGCCATGGTTTGGGTGGCACGGTGGGGATGGTTATGGGGGTGGCAGTCCTCTCCAGTACCCCCGTCACTTGATTCAGCCATCTTGAAGGTCTTTTCTCATTGCCTGTTATCCCTGGGAGTTCAGCAGGGTTCGTTTTTTTGTTTTCTTTGTTTGTTTTATAATTGTCCTCCTGTTTTAATTGAGCGCTCCCAAATCCCAGCTTCTGGCTTTGATTATAGAGCACTTAGAACACCCCTGGCCTGTACCTTATTCATTATAAAAATACAAGTAAAGCTTTACTTGGTACTTGGTATGTTTTCTGGTCTAGGGAAGCTGAAAGCAGCAGAGAGGAGGAGGGAAATGGTTTCATTTGACGTACGATAACCAAACGAAAGAAGTGTCACGTGGCTGAACGCTGCAGAGCATTTAATAAACTGTTTACCCCAAATCCCCCAGCTCCTGTCTACACCTCGTTGTACACACAGGTTTTCCGTTTGGGGACTTGTGTAAGAATGTGCCGGTTGTCTGTGTGCGGTTATATTTGACAGCGCATCATTGGCTATAATGCGGCTGTGCGGAAGCATTCTGGCTAAGGGGGGTGTCCCCCCACGTGTCCGAAAGGGGGGCTGTCGTTACAAAGAACATCAAGTGATGTTCCGCTTTTCCCTCTCAGCAGAACTATTGCCCAAACCCCCCCCCTCACCCCCCCAACCCACCCAGAGTGGTCATCAAATTCATTATGAGTCCTGAGGGCGGGAGGTCCATTCATAACAATAACTACACACTAATAGTGAAACATGACAGCCTAAAACGACTAAGCTTTTGCAGGATCAGGTTTTTATGATTTCTTTTTTTCCTTCCCTTTGTGAAACAATATAGAACGGCACTTTTGACGTGAAGTATGTGCAGAGCAAAGCATGGCCGCGCAGATGAGGGCTCAGGGTGTTTAAATGACTGGTCAGGGTCGGGGCGTTTGGGGGGGGGTGGGGGCAGCGAGGCCCGGGCGCTTGAGGTGACAGGAAGTGCTAATTCCACGCGCATGTCTTTCCCCTTCCTCTCGCTGCATTTCTGATTTTTAACTCGGTGTGTTCTTCGGCACATTGTACTTGAATGAACTCGTCTGTCTCGTGACCTCACGTGCTCGCGCTCGTATTTTTAATGTTTAACTTTTTGTTACGTGTCTGAAAGCCGTGTTTTTGGAGGGATGGGGAAGGGGGGGGGGGGGGGGGCCGTCGCCTGAGAAACACGAAGCACTCTGGGGTTGAGGAGAAGTGCTGCGGTGGTAATGACAGCGACGAGAAGGAGAAGCTCCTGACAAACCCTGGACGAGTGAAACCAACACCTTATCGGTCACTGAAGCGCAGGAAGCAGCTGTGCTGTCTCATAGCAAAGCACCGCGGCTGGTCCAGATCAGTGACTGTTAGCATTATCTGACGCCACTCATCCCAAGGGTCACGAAGCTCGCTTCTGCATCGCTACGCCAGTAGCATCTTTTCTTTGTATGTGTGTGTTGTGCATTCTCGTTACCAAAATTGGTATTTTTTTAATTAGCCTGCTTTTTTTTCAAAGCTGGGTTTCTTTTCAGTCATTGTGATGAAAGCTACCTCTAATTTTGTTTCGTTTTGTTTCGCGTTTTCAGATGCACATTTTTGCTGTGTTTTGCGTTTTTGCATCATGACATCAGACATGCTTCATCTCGCGCATTTTCTGCAATTCATTACTATTTTCAAAATTTCATCTGATATCTGTTAGAATGGTAGCGACTGACAGGACAATAAAAAAAATGTAAGGTCTTGTTTTTTCTTCTGTGCTGTCCAGTCCTACTGTCTATCTTTAAGGGTGGAAAAAAGATCTTTAAGCCTTAAGTATGGGTAAGAGTCGACATGGAACATGTCTGTGGATTAGTAAGCGTGTACTTTAAAGAGGTTTTAAAAGTGTGAAACTTGAAGCAAAATATGTGAATATTGTTGTTTTGTATAAATGTGAAAAAGAAAGTTCAGTGATATTGAACTGCTAAGAGAACAGGTCATATATGCAGTCAGTGATACAGTGTGCGTTGGACAATTGGGACTGCAAGTGTTAATCATAGAAAAAAAAATACTGTTGGTTGTTTAAAAAAATGTCCTAAACAAGAGCCAATAGAGGCAGTTTGATATTGAAACAAATTTGTGATATTTTTGTATTACAGTGTCAGTCCCTACTCATCCGTCAGTTTTAAGTGAGGCAAAAATATATATTTAATTTTTACATTGTTTTTTTTTTCCCTAATTTGACTTGTTTGGCCTCTGCCTCTTTTATAATGTTGGACATAAATGTGCGTTAAAAATGTACTAAGTGTTGCTTTCTGGATGTCAATTCATTGTTGGTGAAGACTAAATCATTTTGCCACAAACCCACAATGCAAAATGTCTAACAGATTGGAATATTATGATGTTACCAGTGGTCTACTATTTTGCAGACAACTTTAAGATTTTTTTACTTGAAATTGCTGAAAAGAAGGGACTTCAGTGTAGACATTTTGATTGCTGGGGGAAAAGCATTTTGTCTTATATCTTTATTCCACCATAATATTGGTAACACTGTGAATTGAGGATTTTCTTCTTCAAATACCTTTCAAATGCAAAGCATCCATATTGAGGATCTAAAGGTAATTCAAAAGTTTCACCTGAGTACTTAACACTTTTGTGTCTTCAGTGTGTTTGTGTGTCTGGATATGAGTGTGTGTGTGTGTGTGTGTGCGTGTGCGTGCACGTATGTGTGGGGGGTTCAGGTGGTTTGTGTGCATGCATGAGAGAGTGACATCTGACAAATGCACTAACTAGATACAAAACTCAGTGGCATTCTAAGCCACCTACTCTTCATTTTATTTTAAAAGAAAGACAAAAAGGCATTGATCTAGTTCTTCCCCACAGTGATTCTCCAGATTTGACTTTAGCTGTTTATGTACTTTGTGCCTATATGAAAAAAAAATGTTCAACAAAATGTCCTATCTCTGCTTAGTTTATGTATTTTCAAAGAAAAAAAAAAAAAAAGATGATAAATGGTGTCATCACCAGACTGGCAGGGAAGTCACGACAGCTGAACACAGCACTTGTTTTATGAGTTTTATCAGTTGTAAAATGTGGCCGTTACGAGGCTGTGGCTTTACAGGAAAGGCTAATAAATGAATAAAAAATTGAGGAGAGGAAATCTTAGCCGTCTTTTAGGTTTTTCCAAAACCCCTTGGTAATTACGGGGATTTGTCTGGGCCCGTGTTATTACGGTCGCTAACTATAGCAATGAAACAGCGTGACCGCGCGAGTGCATTAGGAGTAATGACTGCTGTATTGACGGGAAATTAAATCATAATTGCTTTTTAATTTTATAATACATGTAAATAAGCACAATAAGGCGGTGGAAACAAAGGGTACTTTGGTTCTTTGATTAGACCTACTTCAAATGATTATATTCAGCAACCACAATTATGAGGAAAATTGGTCTGCAAAGCTAAAGGGAAGATAAAAAAAATGTTCTTATGAATAAAGCGTTTTTCCACTATAGGGTGAGGAGAAAAGTGGCGGGGCAGTTTTGATCGCAGCAAGTTCGCCACCTTTTCTGTCTTCAAGGTCTCTCTGTTTCGCGTCACCGGCTGCCTCTCTTTTATTCCATTATTGATGCATTGCTATTGTTGAGAACAGGATAACGGACCCGAACGCAGCGTTTGTTTTCTTTACATTAGTGCCTCTGACCTATACCTGTTTATATTGCGTGGAGACTGGATTTTATAAAAAATGAAACGTTTTAAAAAACGTGTTGCGTCCTGACGTCCCTGCAGTCGGATCACTGTGTTGCAGTGTGGTGTTCTATCTAGAGTACGTAGCCATTTCATGCAGTGCAGACGTGCGTGTGCCATCGAGGCCTAGACTAATTTCCTTGAGTAACCAAGCACCAAGACGTTGTCTTTTTTTTTTACATCAGCACTGAGGACCAATTGCCCTATCGGACCAAGTGTAACAAAGCTTTTTATATGTAACAAAGCTTTTATTTTTTCTTTCTTTCTTTTGTCAAATTTTTTGGCTTGTCTGTGATTTTTATTCTTGTTGTGACAGCCCAAGTGCCAGTTGGATCGCTCTGTATAAATGAAATGTTTTTATTATCATTTGAATTGATGTTATAGTTAAGTCTACCTCAGCACCTGCTCTTAGCGTAATCTTAGAAGGTGCCCGATTATTATTTTTGTTTTGTTTTTATATATGTGATTTGCATTAGAGCTTTTGCGAGGTCCTTCGTCTTTTCCTGCACACAAAAATATGCTGATTGGGAAGCGCTGCTTTACGGTGTTGGTGTAGCGGGTGTGAGCATCAGTTTCACAGTTTTTCATTTCTCTCATTGTAGGTTCCGACACATCTCTTTGTAACTTTTCAGTGTTCTCTGGAGTGTGGAAAATAAATAAAAAAATAAATAAAAATAAAAACATTATAAAAGAGATTTTAATGCTGCAGGTTTTCTTCTCCATGTTGTTGCCAAGTGAAGTTTGTGCCTTTAATAGCAAAAAGAGAGTATTTTTTACATCTTACTAACAGTAGATTGTTTTTTGTAGTGGAATTTTTTTTTTTTTTTTTTTTTTTTTTTTGTATTTTTATTTATAAGTCCCATAAAGGAAATAACAATGTTCAGTTGTATATCTAAAATCTGCAGTTAGAAGAAAATAAAAGAATGGACTGAATTTTGTCTGACTCTTTTTTGTTTTGCCTTTTTTCCCCCCCAACCTGCACATTTATTCTGCTCGTGGTTAAAAGTAAAGAGAATTCAGTTTCATAGGACAATGTGATGCCGTGCCACATGACTTATTTTACCAGCTTTCCTCTGAAATTAAAATTTTTTAAATGCAAAAAAAAAAAAAAAAACTTGAGAAACTGAAAAGTGCAGTTTTGTACTGTGCTGTTTTCATGCCAACTACTACAACATATCTCAGCCAAAAAATGAATATGCTACATAGTCATTAATATGCTACATGGAGTGATAAGCAGATTTTCCACGGCCAAATCAGAGTTGGCTGCACCTTAAAAATGTAATAAATAGCCTGTTGGTGATGCGGTGGAGCCAATGGACGAGCACTCAGAAGATTCTTAAAAGAAGCCAACCACTTCTGTTTCCATTGCAATGCAATGGGGGTGTCTTGGCAGGTGGCACCCCCTGCTGTTGCAATGAGAGGTGAGCTTCCAATAAAGGAATGAGGCCATATTTTAACTGACAATGTCACTGCCAAAATTCACTATTTTCCTCTCAGAAGTATTTTAAAGAAAACCAAAGGTGTCTAAATCATACCAAATATCAAACGGTATGCCAGAAGAATTCTAATAATACAATAATATTTGTACAAATACTAAAAATACTATATATATAATATATATATATATATATATATATTATATATATTATTATTTTCTTTTCTTTTCCCTCAAACCCAAAAGTCTTGTCTGTCTCATCCAATTTGGAGGGTTGGGCTGGTGGAGGCAATGCGAAGGGGAGTCACTGAATATGCAGGCCTGGGGCTTGTGGGCTCGGCGTGAGTGCAAAATGGAAGTGTAAAGAGCCCGGATTCTCTGTCTCTTCCGACTGAGACAAATTCAGTTTACGCGACTGAGCATGCTCTGTTCAGTTTTCAGGTTTTTCCGGTTTCTTGTGCAGCGGTGGAGGAAGCAATCAATGAAACAGCACAGATCTCTGACATACAGACTCATTCACTGTGTAACTGAGCATGGCTCCTTCTAAAGATACGGCAGTACCCTTGTTACCACTAGGTGGTGATAAGACTAGCAGAGTGAATGCATTCTTGGCCTGACATTAAGCGTTGACCTGAACCAGAGTTGTTTGATTTAGCATCCTAGTTCATACTCTCCAATCAAAAGTAAATATGCGCATAATACTTGTTAACAAATGTGGCGTGTAGGCCTACCACATATCAACATTACTAGATTTATAGTTTCAAAGTTTGTATTGCCAGGCACTGAGTTTACGGTGAATATTTAGATTTAAGATCATACATTATGGAGAGGATAAATTCCCGCAAACGCAATACCGCCCGGATTTGTGGTTTTACTAGCGAAGAGAATCCGAAAGAGGACTTCGCAGCAGAGACTTGACTGGAACCCCATGATGCCCGGTATATGCAAGCGAGGAGGTGAGAGAATGCTTTCTGGCCTTTGAATAGGCTTTGTGTGACAGCCAGAGGTCCTTGTCTGTATGTGCTCTTTGACCCAGATATGATCTAATGGACAGGAAAGAGCCTGGACAATAGCGTAGTGAATAGGGTAGTAGTCTTCTCCAAATCCCGCTGATTGTGTTCGATGTCCAGCCATGCCTGCTGGCTAATCAAGCCTAAAAAAATTTTTTTTTAAAACCCTGTCCCTGAACAGTAAGGCTGCTCACTGACTAGCGAAAAAACGCGGCAACTTACCTTGATGTTAAAGAGAACATTTATTTCCGTAGTGTAGGAATGTTGCCTTAATTTAGAGCGATTTGTTGTAATGTTATATTGTTTTCTTTGAACGGTTTGTGCTTTAGATGTGTGGGTGTTTGTTTATGGTTTGATGTGTTGGATGCCATTTAAAGCTGCGCAAGAATGTTGCTTTTTGCAGATAATGATGGGTAGCAAGGAGATGGCACGGATAATTTAAGATGAAATGCAGAGTAGACTACTTCACAGCTGATATAAACAATCAATACACTCTCACATCGTCTTTGTAAGTGTAGTTTACAGAGAAACAAAGTTTGGCATTTACTTTCTCTTGCGGTATATAATCGCATATGAGCATAAGTCTTACTTAAGGATCAGAGCGTGATTTTATGCGCGTAAATAAATAATAATAGTGGATAGACTACAAAATTGTAGCAATACGTGGATTTATTGAGAATCACCGCTTTGAGCATGATGGTTCCCTCACCACCACTCAGAGATACACACAAGCGATGTCGCCCCCTTGTGCGAAATGAATTTTTCTTAATTGCAGAATGCTGAGTGAATTTGCAATCATTTTCAATTATTAATCTTTAGATCGGAAATGAAAGGAATAAATACCTGTTCGTCTAAAATACTGTTGTGTCCACGTGTTGGCACAATTGAATCGTTGGGAAGGGAAATTCTAAAAACAATGATAAGAACGTTTTACTGAAATTATTTAGTGTGTACATTGAATTGAAAAAGGAAGCCTGCCTTGCAGTTGTGTCAATAAAGATTAGAAAAGGAATACGAAATACGTCCATCATGATGTGAATTTGTTTTTATTGTTGCACACATTTAAAATAACAATACATGAATTGATAATCAAACATTTCCCCCGCTTCAAGTTCGTTCATTTACTCCTTCAGCAATTTGAGGTCACAAACCGGCAGTACACTGATGCAATGCACTAATCCCTGTAGATGACTTTGCCCTCTAGTGGACACGCTTAAAACTGTTGACAAGCAGCTTCGTAGACTTTTAAAAATTTATTTAACCTGATTTTAACCAGGCAGAGTCTGGTCACTTAAGAAGACATTTCTTATTTACAAAGGACCACCTGACAAGAGGCAAACGTCTTGGGGTGGGGGGGCATATATGAAAACAGAAAAAAACTATCTAACTACAATAAAAAGATGAGCAGGTAAAGTCAACAGAACAACACAACAAAATAAGTGATAGGAGGGAAAGTAGAAATATAACCTTATATATAGATATATTCATGCAGATAATTATGTACTTATGAGTAGAGCCGATATAGCATTATGTCCATCACTGAGTTCTTCAAAGTAGATAGGGAGATAAATTTGTCAATTTTAAGTGTTTTTTTGCTGTTCATTCCAGTCATAGGGGGCAGACAATTGAAATGAGGTGCGACTAAGGGAGCTATATTCTCGGGGGACTGTTAGGAGCATACAGTATGTGTGGAGGTCAAGCTAAGAAGGGCTCTGTAAATGAGAGTGAACCAATGAAGTGTATATCTATGTAATGAAGGCCAGTCTATGGAGGAGTGCAGGGTGCAATGGTGGGTTTTATAAGGTCCATTATTGGCAAATTGGATGGCAGAGTTGTACAGGGCATCAGGGTAATTCAGGGCACCTTAACAAGCAGATCTATACACACCATCTCCATAATCAGATTGGGGTAGGATGGTCATTTGGACCATTGTCAGTTTGGCAAAGTAAGTGAAAGATGAACGGTTATGGTAATAGTCGAAAGCTCTCTTGAGGGTGGAACTCTATCGTGATCTACAACCTTTCAGGAGTGTGCGTACATGCGTGTGTGGCGATGGTGTGTGTGTGTGCATGCGCACGTGTGTGTAGTTGGAGAGGATTTCATTTCATTTCATTTCAGTCATCACACACCCCAGGCGAAAGCCTTTTACTGTGGGAATGCTGGCATCAGTGGACTATGGTAGACCAATCAAGGGGACTGACCAATGAGGTCAGCGTGACACATATGAGTGCTCGGGCATTCCTGCAGTCTCGTCCTTGCTACGAGGGCTTTTATTGTTACTTCAGTTAATATCTTGTGTCTTTGCCGTCGTTGCCGTTTTACAAAATGCATACTGTACATAATACTGCTCTGAGAGGTTTTCACCTGTTTCAAGAAGCTTCAGTGTCACAGGCACGGACTTGCAACACAATATAATCAAGAAAAGACAAGTAGTCCGACTTGCTTTGAAAGAGAAATTTTGAGCATTTGTGCGCAAACACAATGAATCTGGTAAATAAATACCAATAAACTCCCCTTGAATGGAAAAAAAGCTGAAACTCAGACATTATGAAAAGGCTGTGCAAATTCCTTCTTATTCATCATACAACCTACCTCGTCTGTCTGGCTGCGAATGTGAACGGGAGCGTTTGGATATCCGCTTTGTAAATTATTGGGTGTCTGCCTTCATTTGGCCTTGGAGTGTGAAAGAAATCCATCGCAGTGAACGCTGAAAGCGTGTAAAATGCAAAAAATGTTGCTTACTGTGTGAGACGTTTTCCCCCTTCAGTTAGGTAAAACTAAACCGGTAATTCTGTGTGCTGTGCCAATTGGCAATAATTCTGTAATGACATGAACGGGTATAGTAGTGCTGACAGAGAAAAGGCTTCAAGAACTTTGTACTGAATGTAGCAAACATGTTGTCGGCTGCAGGCGTTTCTGAACCAGTCGTAAGATGTGGCTGTCCTCAGTAAAACAGCACACCTGATTCAATTCAGGGGCTCACTGCTAACATGATAGCAACACTCACATTTGGGAGTCATACCGTTCTGTCTTAGCACATGTTTTAAAATACAGTGCTGACTGCAGTCTTCTGTCAGTATTTAAAGCAGTTAAATCTCATCCTTAATGTGCACATCCATTTAAAACCTTCAATCCATCATATGGTTCACGTAGGGGAATGGCTGGTGATAGGCCCCAGCTGGGAATGATGTTTCAAGTGTGGTGAACACCTTGCCTATATCAGTGAACACCTAATGAACATCAGTGACTTCCCTTTACACCTCAGAAAGTGAATGATTTACAGATGAGCTGGGTTTAAGTTGACTGCCTCTAGTGCAGGGAATAATGCTTTCGAAAGGTTACCCCTCGACCTCCCACACTTTGCCGTCACAAACTGTGCCTCTCTGGCCACTGCCGTGCAATCAGCGCCCAAGAAAAGAAAACTGCAAGTACCACGGAAATTAGAGAACGCTATCCTCGATCAGAATAGAGGCATATGACTCACTAATAACGATAATGTAGTCTTTGGGCACACATCACAAAGCTGGGAGGACCTAATGCTGCCCTAACCTGAAGCACAGTGGTAGATATAAATCCACTCTCTGGAAGCACAAAGCCAATTACTGTAGGGGAATCACGGCATTTTAAAATAAAATGGAAAGGCTCCGTGTCACAAATTAATATAAGTGCAGACAGATGCTTGTATTATACGTTAAAAGTGGGAGAAAAAGTAATTGTGAAGTAACTGCCTGCAGGTATGTCCACGGCAAATAAAGTTAATAAAAGGACAGGATAATTTGTAATTACGTAACGTGAAATTTTACTTTCAGTTTTACTTTCAGTAAAGCAGTAAAAGTCATACACAACCAGGCCACAAACAGAAGCTTCTGTTGGTCTTTATTCACCATGGTAACACCACGGTTGTTCTAGTGCTTTGGGGACAGAGGAACGCTGATTTTGGTCTCCTCAGATAACAGGCACTCAGTGTCAGTCGCTGTGTACTGTACGCCTCGGCAAATTGCGAGACTGGAATTTCATAGCTGAGATAGCAGCAGATCATATCCCTCTCAACGCGGCCCTAATGCCTTTTATACCCCGGCCAACGGCAGAAAACAATGCCTCGCACAACACTAAAACAAATGAAAATTAAATTTATCGCTCGTGTCCCTCTCCTCCTACTCCTCCGCCCGGGTTCTGGCTCTCTAGATTAACCTGAAAGATGGTGGTGTCGAGGAATGGTAGCGTAATGAGCATCCTATCTCAAAACAACAATTTCTGGAACAGCTGTTTCGGTAAGAGGCACTTTGATGCCATTTGAATACATCCATATTGAGTTGGACTAAGTTACACAAAAATGCAATCTAACATGACGTGCTGCGTTGAAAACAGGAATGATGAAAGTGAAGCTGTCTCAGAAGCAGGTACATTATTTTTAGTTTAGCACAACGCGATAATGCCGAGAAGTCTACATTGATTTGTCTGTTTGGAATTTCTTTGGCTTTGTTTACTACATGACAGTTAGTACAACATCAGTTCAGCACATCAGTAACTTTTTGAATTGCACATTTCAGGAAAGCAACATAACCCGCCAAATGGCCAGACCAAAAACAAAACAGATTTTTTATAGAAAAACTGTATACCCCTGCTCTGAACACAAACAAAGCACAATATTCACTATTTATTTACTAGCACATTGGGAGGATTATGCATTTTACAAAGTCAATAATACATGTATTAAACAACAGTGGAGCCATTGTGTTGTTATTTTGTTATACGGCTGCGCTCACTTCATGAATACTTCCTGTCTCATCTACAGTGATGTCACTGTTCTGTTCCAAGCTGTCTTGGCTCAGCCACAGCAGCTGAATAGGGTGCAGGTGTTAGGTGGGGTCAGAAGGTATCGTCCTGCATCACAGAAGCGTGTTTAGACACAGCTGGCCCTGTCGCGGGGGGTGGCGGCGAAGGAGGCAGGGCCTCAGGCGTACTGCCAGACCGACCACAGGGTGCCGAGCGTGAAGCTGTAGGCCAGCATGGCCGCCAGGTAGACGCGGAAGAGGAGGACGTCCAGCACGTAGCCCACCTGCAGCCACTCCCGGGCGATTTCCCGGTACTGCTCCCGCCTCTCCAGGAAGCGCCGGATCGAGCCGACCTCCTGCAGGACGCTCTCCAAGACCGCCACGCTGTCCTTGACCACCGGGACCGGCCCCGAGCCCAGCCCCGCCCCCTTCTCCACGTCCCTCCCGCTCTCGCTGCCGTGGTGATTACACCTGTCTGTCAAGCACAAGAGGACCGATACAGAGCACATCATCTTTGGTGAAGAACACAACATGTCTGAATATTGCCAGAATAACTGGCAGTAGGAAGTGCTGTACATTAAAACCATTGTAACCTCAGAGAGGGAATAAGGGTCCTACCGGTGTGTGCGCTGCTCTCGTTGGTGCCGACGGGGTCGGGCGGGCGGGGCGGCACGGGGCCGAACTTGCGGCGGTTCCGGATGCAGAGCAGGGCGGTGGCCCGCTGGAGCACCAGGCGCTTGACCCAGTCGGGCACGTGCGGCTGCAGGTCCTGCTTGTGCACCAGCCGCACGATCAGCACCGTCTCCGTCAGGCTGATCACCAGCAGGGCCATGCACACCACGAAGTACACGCCTGCCAGCCAAACGGGAGAGGGACCAGCTTACACCTCTCTTCTTTCAAAGCTCTTAAGAGGCTCTATGTCCAGTCCAGGAGAGCCGCAGTGCCTGCTTGGTTTTGTGATTGCCTTATAATCAGCAGCCAATTTGGGCCTTGGAAACAAGGCGTGCAGACTCTTTAGCCAATCAGTGACTTAATTTAAGTACTTAAGTACCACAGCAGCCCTTATCAGTGTTCTCTCTGGCACTACCTGTACCTGCTGCTGCTACATTTCCCAAACTTCAGTACCGGCAATCCCACCAACTGAAACCCTCCCTCCCTGGGCCAACTGCTGTCACCACTGGCACAGTCAGGAGTAAATTCCCGTGGGTGTATCCACACTCTGGGCCCTGGTGTCTGGGCAGTGTAAGTCAGTGGGCAGCCCCTGTTAACCTGCATGTTGGAAGTTCTGTCTACGGTAGGGAGACACTGTTTTTGGCGGAGCTTCAGTAACACACTGGACTGTGACGTGTTCTGTGTGAGGCGGAGTGCGCGGTTTCCGCCCCATGGCGACTCACCGATGAGGGGCGTCCCGATGGCGGTGGCCGGCAGGGTGTCGGAGACGATGATGAGGAACACGGAGTACCCCAGGAGCAGGGTGATTTTGAAGGACACCCTCTCCCCGCTGTCGGGAGGCAGGTAGAAGCCCACGATGTCCATCACCATGAGGAAGACGCTGGGCAGCAGCAGGCTGACCGTGTAGAAGAGCGGTCGCCGCCGGATCACCAGCTGAGAGGAAAACGGACGCGTCAGCCGCGCCTCCTGGGGGTGTGGGGGGCGTAGGGGTGAGAGCGCTAGTGCGCCAGCATGCGGGGGAGGAGGGGAAGAGCGCGCTCACGTGGAACTTCATCTCGGCGTAGTGGTCCTGGTCGTCGATGCTGAAGGAGTTGTATTGGGAGAGGATGTGCAGGAGCTCCCACTCGCCCTGGTTCATGAAGACGTTCTTGTCGTACATCACCTGCTCCGCGGTCCGGATCAGCGAGATGTTGATGTCGTTAACTGCGAGACGAGAGACGGAGAAATGTTCTGTTGCATTTTCTACTGTCTTTCTTTTTAAAAAAACTAAAAAAGAACATACATGCGCTTGAATTACGTGTTTCAGAGTTTATGGCTAATCAAATAAGTGGCTTGATGAAATATTGTAAGTACACAGTAATTGTATTGAATCTTGAAGCCCATTCCAATTGCATATCATTTCATTCTCTAGTAGATGTCATCAATGGAAAATGGACTACATTTGCATATCTAAGTGGCCTGCCATTATTAAAATGGAGTGTACTGCAATATTCATGGATTCATTTTTTTATTTTTTATTTTAGAAAACATACAAAGTATGTTCATTACATTTAGCAGACGCTCTTATCCAGATCGACTTTTTAAATTTACATTTACATTGAATCCATTTATACAGCTGGATATATACTGAAGCAATGCAGGTTAAGTACCTTGCTTCAGGGTACAACAGCAGTGTCCTACCCAGGAATTGAACTTGTGACCTTCATATTACAAGACCAGTTCCTTATCCCATGCTTACATATGCACCACATAGTTTCATTAGATGTTTAATTGCAGTGTGTCTATTCCATTTCTGTAAGTGTGAACAATAAGCTGCTACAGTAAGTGCAGATGTGTCCAGAAGCACGTGTCTTGTTCCCAGCAGGCTCTGATATACAGAATTAGAAGACCTTCAGTATGTGCAAAACCAACAACGTGACGAATGATTGGTCATGGTATTTGTTTTGCACCAGTCATTGGTTGTGTTATCAGTTTTGCTTGCGCTAAAAGGTTTGACCCTAAGTGTTTGGCTGCTGAAAGCCCAGTTAGAGGCATCTTACTGGTGTGCAGCCAGCTCTGGAAGGTGAGGCTGCAGTTCTGGACGTCGAAGGGGAAGTTGTAGATGTTGAGGCTGCAGGCCGTCACCACCTGGATGGGCCTGTAGTTCTGCACGAGGCCGTCGTACCGCACGTACACAAACGGAATCACAGGAGACTTCCCCACGTCCACACTACAGGAATTACAGAGGGAGAGAGGCAGGAACACGAGCATGCTCATGTCTGTGGTGAACACACTATTACTATGTCTATATCAATCAAATTTGTATCTGTATGTGCATTAACATGCATATCTTGCATTTTGTGTGTGTCTGCGTGTGTGCGCACGCATGCACACGCATACAGAATGCAAACCTTTGCTGCAGAAGCTCTACTGTGCACAGTACTGGTGTAAATCATGCACTGGTGTTCTTTAGACACTTCACTCACAACTCATTGATGAGTATATCTGGTATCCAGATGGATGCAGTGGGGACGGAGACCTGTGTGATGTCATCAAAGTCAGCAGGGTTCCATTGGAGGAACTCGTCCAGCCACTGCTTTAGTTTTGATCATCAATCATAGCGGGAGAGAAAAAAATAAAATAAAAAATAAAGTCAATTTCTTTTACTGTGGTGAAGATATGACAGCACATTCATGTTCCTTGGAGGAATTTCATTTCAGAAAAGGCAGGCTTTTTTTTCCCCTCTCCCTCTCCATCTGGAAAGCACTTTATCTCTGACTGATGTGTAATCTAATGATTGCCTGGAAGTGGCCGTGAATGGAGGCTGTGAGACAGCATAAAGTAGATACCCGCTGTGTAAATTTGATCTGCCACAGAAATGCTATACCGACGCCGTGCAGCACAGAAATGTGTGTACGCTGCGGGCTGCTTACCTGCCTGTACCATATGTATGTAGTCAGAACTTGATTCTTCTCATCCTGCATTGCAAAAGAATAAAAACTGCTCAGTATTACATGCATAACTATCACTGTTACAGTATATACTTTAGAGTGCCACGTTTCTATTGCAATTATTGCAAGTATAGCATGTGAGGGTGCATCTTAATGATATGTGTATACATTTGCATGTGTAGGGTGTGTGTGTGTATGTATGTGCATGCCTCTTAAATCAGTTCTGAGTAGGTTTTATAGACATATACAAAAGTAAAGCATGAAATATCATATTTCGGTTGCTATGACTGTAAGAAGATATACATTTATCATTATTAGCATACATACCACGCTAAGAATGGCATACACCATTAGGTCAATGGACACGGTGGTCGCTTTCCGCCAGTCTCGCACGGGACGCACGCCCTTACGGTACCCGTCACTCAAATAGTCCGACAGACGGATCAAGGTCGCGTTGGAGAACCGACCCGGGTTGCTTTTCTTCACTGAGACACATAAACACATCAGCGTTTTTCTCCCGCTTATGATTATCTTCACAATTAATCATTTACGCCCGTGACATTTTCAGCTTGTATTGCATTTTCCACTCAAGCGCGCACTTAGAGTGAACCCGAGGCGTTGTCAGCAGGTTACCATGAAAATAATTTCTGTAACATCTATTTAATTGGAACTTTACATTCATTTGCGATGTTATGATATCATTTGAAAATCAACCTTGGCGACAGCGTTTACTTGTCAGTGCTGGCAGTTCAGCAGTTAAGCAGGCTTGGTTTATAATGAAAGGAAGAGTTTTAATTACTTGACCTGACTGTCTTTTTGTTTTGTCTTTTCTCCCTGGTGCTGTTCAATTTACCAGCCCAAGATATGAGACCAGGAAACGTACAGTTTAATATAGTTCAAAGTATACATTCACACTTTTCTGCAAAACCTGTTGTGGTTAGTGAGTCTTACCTGAATACTTTAGACAAAATATTTTTAAATGTTGATGAGAACCGAAGAAAACTCTGCATCCACAACGTCCCAGTAAAGGCCATTGACTTTTCGTGTGTGTCAGGACCGATTGAACAAATCAGATACATTGTCAAATACTTTTGGACTTACCGAAACTGTAAATTCAATTCACAAAGTAATTAGAGCTAATCAGAAAGTATTGCTAAGTGATACGGGTAAGCCAAAGCGTTAATAATTTTAAGAAGAACAACGCTTAATTGGCGTTGGTCGATGAACTAAATAAATCATGTATTATCTTTACATTTTACTGAACATACAAAGAATATTCACTTGCTTTTAGATGAAGCCTAAGGTGACCATATGTTGTATTTCAAAAAAGATAACGGGGGCGTTATGAACTTACAAAGATCTGTTTGTTTATACATATATGTCTGTTTATGGTCGGTAGCCTATGCATAATAACTAATACAGAAAGTAACTCCGCGAAAGATTTAGCGGTAACAGTCTGGTAACAGATTAAATATGAAAATACGTCACTGCAACTTCAAAGAGGACAACAACGAAAATAAGTTTAAATAAATATTTAAATACGATCTAATTCATAAATACAATTGTAAATAATCGTAACATAAGTGGGATACGATCAAATATCTGAAAATACAAATACAAAGGAACTAAAATATAACTATATTTTCCACTTTGTCGTCAAAAATGACTAAATATTCGTTATGTACCTGAATTGCAGTATCCTGAACAGACTCGCTGAGTGCCTAGCAGAATCCCACTGAGCGCTGTCCAAAGTGCTGAAAATCTCATTTTGGCTGATGACTTTCCGACTTCCGAGCGCGTACACTTCTCCAGCTCCTTAAAGCGTCCACTCAGTGCGCTCTGCTTACGGTAATGTCAGTTTAGTAATCCTCTCTTCTTTTGCTCTTTGTCTCAGGCCAACAGAGGTTCCGCCACAATAGACGCATGAAAAAAATGTGTGTTTTCAGATCAGAAAGCCGTTACGTGTCCTTTGTTTTTTAGTAGACAGTGTCATCCCGGAGCGATTGATAGACGTTTTGTCCAACGAGGAAAGGTTGTCCGTTACAGGCGCATAACAGGAACTTATAAACTTATAAAACTTATAAAAACTAACACATTGTGTCCATGTTTCATTTGAATTTGGAAAAACAGTGTTAACCCTGTTAATGTATTCTGTGTACAATATGTTTCATACGGAACAAGTTATGTAACAAGTGAATAAAAATAAAAAGCAAATAAAGCAGTATTTCATTAAGACATATTATTATTAAAATTATTAAATGATGGCTATGTAGTTATTTCTGTCAAAATGTATCAATGTAATATATGTGTCAGGGTTAAATTTAGCTTGAAATTGTGAACTCCAAATTAGACAAAAACATGTTTTTTTTTTTTTAATTATTACAAAAGTAAAATTACTTTTGTGTAATTTCAAAGTGACCAGTCATAGTAGTGTCAACTAAGCACCTTACGTTGCATCAGATTCATGTTGGGTTGTTTTATCATTATAACCATATCCCATGGTCACATTACAATAACAATGCTGATCTTTTGTAAACTACCATATTGAATGAAGACCAACAACAGGAGGGGATCATCTGTCTGCAACTTTTAAGAAATCATATCATTCACTATACAGTATGAATTAGAATCTCAGTTCTGATTTCATCAAAGCCACCAGCTGGTAATGTTCTGTCTGCTGTGGATGAGTGGCAGCTGCAAATGCAGCTCATCATCTCTCACAACTAATCTGTGGTCCGAGTAAATGGGCCTACAGTTATATATCTTTGACATGCAGGGATACTTCATTATCTTAATTGTATTAGAAGCTGAGGCTGCCCACCCAGTAGAATGATCATTACAGATCTAAAATGAAAATTGGAGACACAATACACCAGTCTGGCGCCTGTCAATGAATGAAGTTGTGAAGAATGTGTACGGTATGTCCTATTTAAGACTGGAGATTGGCTATTTGACTCTTTGCTACAGCAACATATTTCTTACAATATCAGAGCAGTTTGAGGCTGAAGAATAACATATCGTTTGAAGGAGGAATGATGAATTTTCAAAACTAGTTTGAAATATCTACAGCATTTGTGTTTACTTCTGTGGCAAACCAAAGTGTAACCCAATTTGAATTGAGAGCATGGCCTTACAGTCAAAGTAATCAAATTAAATGAAAAGCTAACATGGAGACAAACATCCGCTATCCTATTACACAAATGAACCCTAAAGAGATTTAGCTCATCCTGAATGTTTAATTACATCTTTTTTAATTGTATCCCTGATAGTAACCCATACACCATACAGGCTATGCCTGTGAGTATATTTGGAGATTGCATCAAGAAGAGGGAGTGAGCTAACTCCATTAAGAGCAACTGAGTGCATGTGGTCTAGGACAGTGGTGGTTTTGTCCTGTTTGTAAAACAACTTGTAATACGGGCAGATTTTGAAAATTAAAGCTATCGTTTCATGTAAAACACGGGTGGTCATTTTCTAGTTCTCTCTGTCTTTTAAAAGGAGGGAAATTGTGAGGTCTGTACATGAATTTGGAAGTTTTCATAATTTTTGAACGCTAAAGAGAGTTAAAGAGAGATACTTTTTTTATTATAACAACATTTAATGAATGCATTTTATTTTTGGGATTTCAGTTGACTTTGTTGAAATATTTACCTTTTTCCTATTTTCATTTTTTAAAATCTTTTTTTCCATTTTGCTAGAGACAGAAACTGTTTTCTCAAAAAATAATGTGCAGCATGTTTAAATGAATAAAATTACAAAATTACAACTTTCATTGTTCAAACAGTTGGTCCTGCACTGTATTTATTTCATCAGTTATATTTGCATTTGTAACTCATTTGAAAGACATTTTTGCTTAAAAATGTGCTGAAAAGGACATTCTGCTATATAACAAATGCAAGTAACAATATTAAAATTTCTGTTGATGGTTTTTCTTTTAGGAAGATGCCCACGAACAGAAACCAATTTTTAAATGTGCAAATACAGTCTGAAAGACTATTTTATTTCTATCTGACTATATCCTTAAGTAAATTATGCACTTTGGTACCTCACATTTAAGGTTGTGGCACTGACAGATATGACTGAGTATTTTTAATTGGATAGAAGAGAGCATTAGTTATGGAGAAAGAATGAAAGAATTCAATCTCTGTAGGGTCTGAAAAAACTTTCATTTAAATTAAATTAAAATAAATAATAAAATTGGAACCACCACATGGGGCTGAACATGTCCAGTTTCACCCTGATATTTGCAATATTCAATATTCAATGTTCAATAACCACATTCATGCACCAACCCGATTCAGGACATCCGTGATTCTCCTCCGAAGCACATGGTGGCGCCAGTCTGCTTCTTTTCACACCGCAAACTGCAGCTAAGCTTGCAGTCGGAGGAAGGCCTTTCATATTCAGCTTTGAAGTCCACTGGTGCCCGATTGACCAATGGGGGTCGCTAGAGAGCCATTAAATGCGGACCCCTATCTTTGACTGTACCCTCCTATACCCTGGGATAGAATCCCCAACTGCGCATCGCTCTCTGAAGCTACTGGCCACTGTCAGTACTGGTATTCAAACTCAATCTGAGACCGTCTGCAATCAATCTGAGACTACGGGGCTTATCCTTGCACCACAGTATGGTGCCTTAACAGAATGAACCACCCAGCAGCCCATGAAATTTTTTTTTAAAAGAGGCTAATGAGGTAACAACAATATTGTATGCCAAGTGCCATCAGTAGAATAAGATAAAGGATAAATTTCACTCTGATATCTGGAAGTATTTTTTTCCCCTTGTTGTTGTTGATGTGCAGAACAGCTGGCTGGATCATATGGTAGATCAGCGGTGGACACTGTGGACGGCAGGAACCATGATGAGCCTAGACGGACTGAATGGTCTGACCTCATCATCCTTATGTTCTTATGTAGCGTGTGACCCGGGGCCAGATTGTTGACTGACCCTGACCGCGGCATCATCGAGAGGCGTGTCCTTCTGTCCACATCCGGACTGCAGGTCGTCAGGGCACACGGGTACATCGCTGGCAAGATGTACAACAGCCCGCCTTATACTGCACTGCAAAACGCACGCTTTTAACCACCATCAACTGCTGCAGGAGAGATACTGCGTTTCCTGCCGTTAAGGATATACAAGAGCACCAAAACAGAGGTACCGCTTCTGTTGGGTGTGCATGTATGTGTGTGGTATGTGGTGTGTGTGTGTGTGTGTGTGTGTGTGTGTGTGTGTGTGTGTGTGTGGGTGTGTGAGTGTGTGAGTGTGTGAGTGTGTGAGTGTGTGGGTGTGTGTGTGTGTGCGTGTGTGCGTGATGTATGTGTGCGTGCATGCGTGCGTGTGTGTGTCTGAGAGCGAGAGAGGGAGAGGGAGAGAGAGAGATGTACATTGGTATGCAGCATGAGAGAGAGAGAGAATCCAATATAGCCTATAGGTTTATGGGCTATATTGTATTCTTGAATGAGGTACTTAACATGAATTGCTTCAATAAAATTAAAATTTTAAAGTTTCTCTGTTGCTTTAAAGCATCTGTTTAAATGACTAAACACATGTAAAAAAAATATATATATATATATTTATTTGTGCAAATGTTTTTATGTAAACTTTTGAATTCCCGCTTGACAGATTTAGAACTACTGTTATTTGTATGCATGTGATAGTAATGTGTTTATATTATTCATATAAATGGAAAGATGCCTTTTGGAATTTAATGGGTGTTAAATGAAGCAGGGCATGGGGGCTTTTGAATGTGTGTTTATTTGTATTTCATTGCATCATTGCTTTGGATTGTAGTAATGGTAATTTCTACAATCAGTAACTCTGTCGTACCACAGCTATTTGAGTTTCATTCTACTTTCCTAAGGTTCCACGGTATTACATGTACGTACCATGTCAGCAAAATCATCAAGATTAGCTTGTTCACCAATGGGAAGTTATGTAATTTGTCATGTCAGAATGACGGCATGGTGTGAAATAGAATTGTAAGTGCTGGCAGGGTTATTCAGTTAATTCTGTGAGAGATCATTACCCGTGCTCTGGTAATATCATAATCTCCTCAAATCCAGCACCATGTGCCACTGAATTACAGATTAGGTTAGAAATACAAGTGTAATCTCCCGGATGTAATTAGAAATGCATAGCACTGCAGAGCGGCTGTGATCATATCACAGGAAATGAGACCGCAGTCATTGAGATGATGCCGGAGGGGGGAGGGGCTTATCATTATAATTAATGTGGTGCCCACGGCGATTAAAGGGGCACTTGTATTAATCTGTAATTTGTTTAGTCATTAGGCCCGTGAAAGGTGTGTGTGTGTGTGTGTGTGTGTGTGTGTGAGTGTATGTGTCTGTCTGTGTGTGTGTCAGTGTATGTGTGTGTGCGTGTGTGTGTGTGTGAGTGTGTGCGAGAGAGAGAGAGAGAGAGAGAGAGAGAGAGAGAGTTTGAGAAATGTCTCTATTTAGACACAATTCCCCTGAAACTCATATACTTTTTTCTTTTACTTTTTGTGCTGTTCTTAAACAAGTACTTTTAGAAAATGCACATAAAATAAATTCTACAACAAAGATAAAAAAGCTCTGGCGCTCTTTGAGCTGTTGAATAACCTGTCATCAACCAAATATTATGATACACAATGTTTTTCAGGCACATTATCCTTAACTCTGACAACTGAATATTGGTTGCTGTTTTATTTATTTATTTATTGGCTATTTATTTATTCTTGCATTTTTTTGATTCATTTATATATTTTTTGCAAGTAAAAGTTGAAAGACACAAATAAATGAACCCACGCCCATGTCCTGATCTGCTGATCTAGTATTGCACCAGCTGTCAGGTCCTCTGAGGAAGATATTTGAATGAGATGAGTGCTATGTTCTCTCCGTATTCCACTGATTGTTCATTGTCTTCTCCTGGGCATTCCACCTCATCTCTCTCACTGCATTGCACTCAACCAATCACATGATGGATGGTTGATTGATGGCACACGTTGCTGGCCTCTGTGGTTTGAGCTTTGGTGTCTTTTCTAGAGCCACCCTGTGCCACCGCCATTTTGATTTCCCATTTTCTCCCAAGGTGCTGGGGGTTTGGAGGCTTATCATTTGCGGTCCTGTTTTTTTCTCCCAGCCCTGTAGAGGACCCCCCAGCCATGATGTCCACAGAGGTCCACAGCCGTGCGGCCTTGCAGGAGGCCCGGAGCAGGAGGCAGCAGCTCCGCCGGAACTCAGTGCCCCCGGTCCGCACCCTCAGAGCCAAACACCTCCTGGCCTACCTGCCCGGACCTGCCCAACACTCACCCCACCCGTACATGGAGAAGGTGCCATGTTCATCCATCTCATACTAACAACAGGAAGTAGGATCCTGTGTGGAAAAAAAAAAACCTTGAACAGTGATTCAATATTGAAAATACTGCAGAAAATTTGACTCTGCAGTATTTTTATAGCCTTATGAATAATACCATTTAGATGTCATGATGGCAGTGTAGTGTGGAAGTGATTTTGGAAATGAGCTTGTAACCAGCATGGCTTTTGCTAAGAAAATGTGCCTAGTTGACTGGAATTCATGGTTAATTGAGTGACACAATTGATATATTGTATATGTACAGTAACATTCAAACAATAATAGTTGCAGCAGGGGCAGTATAGTTCATAGTGGGACAGCTCCTCCATAAATAAGGTATCAGTAAATGTTGAACTGTATGAATAGATTCCATACATGCACTGTAAGCCTTTTTTTTAATGAACTGAAATGCCTTGGTTCCAGGCTGAATCCAAAGTGGTTACCAAGTCCCCACCCTGTTTGTGGGGAGCCCCTGCTGCCCATGAAAATGGTAGTTCCCGCGAAACCTCACCTCCTCAGCCACGACCTCCGACCCCTCAGCAGCAGGAAGAGCTCTGTGAGGTCAGCGCCGGGGCGTGTCCGGGGAAGTCGCGGCGCTACCGCAAGCGGCTCAGCTCCCGGTGGCGCCTCTCTGGCGCCCCCCGTGGCGAGTGCGGACCCGGCGGGAAGGCGCCGTCCATCTTCTCCTTCTCCAGGCCCCTCGGGGCCCACCGGGGCCGCCCGCGGGGGCAGCGGTACGTGGAGGCGCTCGTGGGCAGCGGGAGCCGCCACCTCGGCCCCGAGGGGGAGCAGCGGCAGCGCTACGTTACCAAGGACGGAAAGTGCCGGGTCAACCTGGGCGCCATCGACGGGCGCGCCCGCTTCCTGTCCGACGTCTTCACCACCCTGGTGGACCTGCGGTGCCGCTGGTTCCTGCTGGTCTTCACCGTCTGCTACGTCGCCACCTGGGTGGCCTTCGCCCAGATCTACTTCCTGGACGCCTGGCTGCGGGGCGACCTGGCGCACGCCGGGGACCCCGCCTGGGCGCCCTGCTACCAGAACGTGGATGGGTTCCTCTCCGCCCTCCTCCTGTCCGTCGAGAGCCAGATGACCATCGGCTACGGCCACAGGATGGTGACGGCCGGCTGCGCGGAGGGGGCGGCGCTGCTCATGGCCCAGTCCATCGTGGGCTCCGTCATCGACGTGCTCATGATGGGCTGCATGTTCGTCAAGATCTCGCGGCCGCAGAAGCGGGCGCAGACGCTGGTCTTCTCCCGCCGCTGCGTGGTGTCCCAGCGCGACGGGCGCCTCTGCCTCATGTTCCGCGTGGGCGACCTGCGGGAGAGCCACATGGTCGACGCCAAGATCCGCGCTCGGCTCGTCAGGTCCCGGCTCACCGAGGAGGGCGAGTTCGTCCCGCTGGAGCAGTCCGAGATCAACCTGGGCTTCGACACGGGCGCCGACCGGCTCTTCCTGGTGGAGCCGCAGACCATCACGCACGTCATCGACAGGGCCAGCCCCTTCTGGGAGACCAGCGCCGAGACTCTGAAGAGGGACAGGCTGGAGGTCATCGTCATCCTGGAGGGCATAGTGGAAGCATCAGGTGTGTGGATGCAGGTGTAGCAGGACAACAAGGCCAGGTCGCTAACATGACCAATATGGCCACTAACATGACCAATATGGTCGCTAACATGACCAGTATGGTCTCTCACATGACCAATATGGCCACTAACATGACCAATATGGCCGCTAACATGACCAATATGGTCGCTAACATGACCAATATGGTCGCTAACATGACCAATATGGTCGCTAACATGACCAGTATGGTCACTAACATGACCAATATGGTCGCTAACATGACCAATATGGTCGCTAACATGACCAATATGGCCGCTAACATGACCAATATGGTCGCTAACATGACCAATATGGTCGCTAACATGACTAATATGGCCGCTAACATGACCAGTATAGTTAAAAAATGAATGCTTTGAAAGCCAAGCTTTATAGTCTTTTATATATGCTGTAATTTTCCTCAAAGTAGGTTTGATATATTCTATTTCGGGGTGTCCAGTGTCTCAGGGTCTTCAGTCTTTGTAACTGGAGAGTGGACCTGGTCTCATGCTCTTTGGGCCAGTGGGGTAATGGCTGACCATACTGACACAAAGGGCTAAAGACCAGACTACCCAGTACAGGAAGGGAAAAGAATAGACCCCTGGGAAAGAAAGATAAAGCAAAGATCTGAATACAGCACTTTAAATATTGCAATCCTTGATTTCAAAATTGAGAAGACTATAATTTTCTTAAAATGTGTTTATTTCATAATGTTGAACTTTTTTTAGGTTTCCTTGAGTGTGATGTCTTGACCCAGGGTGATTTGGACTGTAGCACTTTTTATGATGTTACGAATACTAAGTGATCTTTATTGATCTTTTATTGTATTTTAATTTACCGCCGTAGGCATGACATGTCAGGCCAGGACCTCGTACACAGAAAATGAGATCTTGTGGGGACATCGCTTTGAGTCCTGCATGACCAAGGAGAAGGGGGCTTTCCAGGTCGATTACAGCACCTTCGACAAGACGTTCCCCGTCAAGACCTGGTCCCACAGCGCTAAGGAGATGCAGGAGAGGGGAAGGAGCGAGAGGTCAGATCTCAGCTCCTACTGGAACACTGTCTCTGACGCCCACCCATCCGAGACTAGCGAGCAGCTCTGGACTGAGGAAAGAGCTGGAGCTAGCGCAGATATCCACAGCAGGGACTCTAAGGCCTGTGACGTGTATGCCAGAGTATGAGTGCATGCTTAAATATGAATCATAAACACCTTCGAAATTTCACATCACACATTATTTTTCCTGAGGCTAGTTCTGTTTTATGAATGTTACATTAGATTAGTTTTTATTAGTTTAAATTGATTCTTGCATGATACAAGCTGCTACATAACCAGCTTAATTACAATTGCCGTCTTTCCCTCATGAATGTGTTTCTACCCAGTTGCACATTTGATTACTAACTAAACACTAGCTGAAAATGTAATGTTTTGAGGTCATGTCTGTTGGTTTTTTCATTGTAAATTTGAGTGCTCATTTTCCCTCCACCAGTAGCGGGTACCCCTGCTTATATTGACCACACAGACACCTCTTTTTTGCAAGTTTAAGCTTTCTGGATCTGCATGCTTTCTGAACCCCACCAACTGACCCAGCCATTATGGGCCAATATGTGAAATTTATCTGGGATTAGTGTTCATGGGCATAATGTGTCTTTACACCAAACTTTATGCACACTGGCCTGAACTTCACAAACTCCTGTCCCATAAATTAAGCTGCAATCCTCCAAATTAGTTCTGCTTTTCCATTTCTAAGATTCACAGGGACAGCCACTGAGGTCAAAAACTGAATGGTCAATTGCTACTCAGATAAGTGTTTGTGTGCTGGGGCGGGTGAGAACGTGGGCCGGGGGATTTTCTCGGATTAGCTCACAGCAGAAAGATTTCAGGAATGTCTCCGCACATTTATCCTCCCTCACCTGGACCCTCACCTGGTCCCTCTTCACCTGGGTAATCCCCTGCCGTACAGTACACGCACTGCCATGCTCACTCACACTGTGCGGAGGGAGAGAGACTCATCTCCGAATCAAAGGCTTGTCTCAGAAAGCAGACAGCTGGAGTTACCTGGCAGGCATTGCCATACCCATGATCCCCTTCTCACTGTGAGCTGTATGGAGTCATTTTTGTACATAACACCGCTATTTAAAAATGCTGATCCCAATTTTCATCACATTTTTAATAGGATAATTTGATGGTCATTCTATACACCGAATGGAAAATTTAATATATTTTTTTGTTTTGTTAATATGTACATTTAACATAAAATTGTGATGCACTTATATTTATTCATCAAATATTGGCTTAAATATTTTATATGTTATTATTGCCTCTACTTATCCATAACCATACAGTGTGATCATATTTGATTTTATTTATAAAGATTTAATTGTTAAATGCATTATGATCATATTTGATTTAATTTTATTTTAACGTAAAAGGTAAAAAGGTACTTAAAAAGCATAGAAATACAATGTACAGGTGTAAGAAACCCCATGGGTCTTATTTGAGACCTCTCCATTCAACAGTTCACAGCTTGACATAATCAGATAGATACATTTATGTTTCCATAACTTCTGTAAAATCCTCTATGATACTTGCATTTTTTTACTGTATTCATGTACACACAACCAGTGCACTGTTATATGGTGCAATAACAGCATTTATTTAACCAGATGAGAAAATAGATCTGGAAAAAAAAAATCTACAATAAAGTGGCCTATACTGCAACAGCACAGACAACTGCTTACAGAATTATTCAGGCACTGAAAAGAATAACCAGTTCACTTAAAATTCACCACATTCAATCATATTATTCCATTGGTGCAAAAAACTCTTCAGTGAAGAAGTTCAGTAAAAGCTGCGTAGCGACTAAAAGAGCTAAAATAATATTTTGTCTTTTTCTGGACATTATATAATAATCATCAGTATTTCAGCAGTCTCACCAATTTTACAGATAAGAAAACAAATGTCATAAAAAATAATTAATTCCATTTTTTGTTACTAAGGAAGAAGAGCATGCTGAGCACGCCTGTCAGCGCTTGATCAGAAAAATGTTTATTTAGTTCTTTCAGTCCTCAGATTAGCAGCAACATACCTTTTGATTTGTAATTACTTGGATTGAGTGATGTGAGACTTTTCAACAATCCGTAATAATGACCTTTGCTTGGACTCTGCGAATTGTCAGCTGCTCCACTTCTGAAACAAAGTGGACCCTTCTGCTGGCACAGGTAGGAGCGTAACTAAGCAACCGGTACCCAATCGGTACTCGGAGGGGTATCTTTGGAGATGTTTGCCCCCACAAAGAACTGGTTCAACCAGCCTCTGGCTAGGCCCCATGACCCCCCTTGGCAAAACAACAGGTTCATTCTTTTAGCGCCACTGCTGACCTCATTGTCTCTTTGTCAAACGAAAATCCCGCATTGCATTCTGCTAAATGGCAAAGTATCGCACAGCTGGGCGCTCGGCGCATCTCTCTCTCCCCCGCGCGGCGTTTCACAGATCACCGCCGCGCTTTCCTGGACACGGACGCCGGAGGAAAACATGGTAAGGCACCGCGGGCTGCCGCCACACTCTCCCTGGCACTGTTGTAGGGTAAGGTACTCCGTTTCATCGGATATTGAGTTTGATAAATCTGCGGTTAGAGCCTATGATCGTGCTGGAAAGAAAGATTAGTTTTACGCATTTTGGCACATTTGCTGTTCTAATTTAATCAATCTGGGATTTTGGGTAGTTTACTTACTACGACAATAGGCTATAGGTGTTCTGTACTTTATTAATCTATAACGTTTTAACAATCTTGCAGTAAAAAGGCTTCCACTTTAAAGAGTGATGCACTCGCATGTAAAAGACTAATTTTATTGAATTTTTATGATATTGTAATTGTTCAGATAAGTATGCCTTATTGCACTTATTTTAGAGTTTTTATTTCGTTTTTTTACTGCAAGCAATATTGGTTTTGGTATGATAATCATAAGGGGAAAAAGATGTATGGTTTGTATGTGTACAACTCAAAGTATATTCATATATCACATTAATACACACTTTTGTTTAATGATTGCAAAAAAAACATAAAAAGTAAAAATGAGTTACCATTTATAGCAGCTCAAGATTTCCCGTTATATAAAAAAGATTCTTATACTTTGGCTTAAGAATAATCATCTTTGCTTTAGAAAAGAAAGCGAACAGAGCAACAATTGAGATTTTCACATTTAATTCAGTTTTGATGGATAAATATAAAGCATGGAACAATTATATCTTTGTAACCCCTGAGATGTAGAACTGAGACATAGCATAACAAAAGTATGCACATGTCATATTAGTTTCTTTTTCGAGAGGTCAGTCCTTACAAATTTATTTCCTACTTTTCAAAATATATACGAACAGATGAGTTCCCTTGTGAATTTATACATGTTTCATGTTAAATTTTAACGAAAATGGAAACCGTTCGGGCTTTCACTTCCCAGCAACTTGACAGAATACAAATTTGTTGTTAATTCCACAGTAGAATTTATACATTTGTAGATGTTACAGTAGAAGCCTATGGACTTACACACTGATTTCACGAAGGAGCTGTGATTCCTTCGAGGCAATGAACTTTTACACCTGCGTTAATTTGAAGACGGATTTACTGATGGCTTTCGGCCGCGAGACAGATGCGAGCGGTGCAGATGTAAAGGTCTGTGCTTTCACCCCCCGTCTCCGAGCGACAGTGAGCTCCATTGTGCAGCTGTGAGCCGGTCCTCGGGAGGTGTCAGGAGACACGGGGGGAATCACAGACTCTGAGCGCTCACAGGTGGCGGCGGAGCCTGGCTTTACCTCACTCTGAACCCCCCGCGTGTGGGGAAGAGCGCCTCCCGGTGAATGAGACATTGTGCGCTACACCTGGGAACGCCTGAGTGGGCTGTCCGCGGCTCTCCAGCGCCTTAATTAAAACCGTCTGAAGAAACGGCTCGTGTAAGCTGATAATATGCTGGGGACTGCATGAAGGCAGACAGAAAAGAACCTGAGGCGCGCTCACGCTTCACATTTCACTGCGAAAGGCAGAAATGTGTGTGTGTGTCTTTTTTATTTATTACACAGAGCTTCACCTGGGGATCGGGTCTGCTGGGTTACTCATCCAGCTAAGACACTGGGCTCCAGTGTGTGGACGGTATCAAAGCCTGACCTGCCTGGCAGTGCATAATTGGCCCTGGCATTGCTCAGGGAGGGAGAGTTGCTCTCAAGTTAATTCTCATTTCATTGTGCAAGAGAAATTAATCTGATGAATAAGCTGCCTGAGGTTTGGCTGTCCAAACTGTACATGAGGTGTACTCTTCCTGTGCGACAAATGCACCCTTATACGGGTGAGAAAATTTTAATTTTATGGAAATTTAAAAAATGGGTTAAAACAAATATTGTACGAATTAATAACCATCCTTGAGACTATCCAGACTGTCCTCCATCCTGCACTTATTGTGCCTTGTATCATTGTCTTGATGTTGTAGCTTGTAATGCCTCCTAGTTTGACTTAGCATAGTTTAGGTCGGAGTAATGTTCAATGTGTGAACTGGACTGTAATGTGTTCTTGGCTATGAATAACTGTACAAAGTGAGTATTGTACCTTATCGGACCTGTGTTTTGTAGTTGTTTCAATGGCCTTCGGTGTGCACTTATTGTACATCACTTTGGATGAAAGCGTCTGCTAAATAAATGTAATGTAATGTAATAGAGGAGAATGTAGCTATGGTTGCTTGCAGTCCCTACCATCTTTTATCTTGTAGAGTATTGAAGCGGACACGCTGTCTGTGATTGAAAACCCTGGAGCTGTCCCACACCCTTTTGGAAGAGACGGGACAGGTGCAGAGGGGGCCGCAGGTGTCCACGGCAACCCGGCCTGGCTAAGAGAAATCCACCCGGAGAGTAAAGGCAAGCCCTCTAGTATTACCCCATATCATACACACTGCTTGATGGAAGAACATAGCAATCTTTGTCAGACCTTATTCTTTCAGATTAAATTCTAGTTTTCCCTAACAGAGCAGACCTCTCTTTGTATGGGTGTGCATGAAAAACACAGTTTTGATGCTTAGTGTTTTTTTTTGTTCCTCCAGTATCTTCCAAGGTGACAGCCCACAGGCTGGTGAGAGTCTTGGCCGCTGTGTGTGCAGTTGGAATCCTGGGGGGTGTGGCTGTTGGTGTTTGGTTCATAGGTGAGAAATTAATTTGTGTTTGAATCCTGGACAGTGATTGGCCTTTCATTCTGCTCACTGTGTTTTTGTATTGGGCTATCTGATGTATGTCAAATATACATTCCATTGTGTATGAAATGCGATATGTGTATGTTATGCAATACGTTTTCTGAAATTAAATACAATATTTATGCATCTTTTTACCAAATATATGAGCTCATATATTAGAAATGAAATCAGTTTTAGTTTGTGTATACCTTATGAAGGCATCTGGAGGATAGAATGACTTTAAAGTGAAACTACAAATTTGGGAATTAAACTGACTTGACCTTTTTGAATATTAAACAGTGAGAGACATTCTGAACTTAAGCTTAACCAGCATTGTTGTTGTCTGTCCTTCCAGTAAAACTGCTGCTGAGGCCTACCATCACTCAAAGCCCAGCAGGACTGGGGGACACCAAAGAGACCTCTTTCTGCAATGTGACTGAGGACATCTCTGTCACTGACCCCAGGAAAGGTCAGTGGCCTTCACGTCCTACTCCAAATCGCTGATACAGGATCAGCTGGCACACCCTTAATCCTATGCCTTCCCCCAAAAAAAAATCTGTGTAAAGTGTGTGGGTTGATTTAAGATCAGTGGCTGTCTCTTTAGTTGATGAGTAGGTCCAGGAAAGAGATAAATGCCATTGTGATAAATTGCTGTTCATGCTAATAGTATGCACAATTCCAGTGGGATTTTATCTGATGCAGTTGAATGGTGCACTACGGCTCTACTGCTGTATCCTTAAGCAAGGCACTTAACCTGCATTGCTTCAGTAAACATATCCAGCTCTATAAAATGACTGCGTGTAAAAATGTAATCTGTGTAAGTTGCTTTGGGTGAACGCATCTGCTAAATGGTGAAATATTCTGTAATTTGCTTTTTATCTGCACCATTGCAATGCACGATACATTTAAAGCAGTCAATTCTACAGGGTTTAAAGTTTGGAGAAAAGAATGAGCAACAAAAAATTGCATGGCATTCCCTGTAGAATCAAAGGATGTGTGGAGCCCGGTGGGGTGATTGACTTCAGTGTCCCACCCCCACAAACCCTAGTTTTGTTCACAATTTCCCTGTTAATCTGCTGTTCATCTACCAATCATCTGGCAGTGCTTTGTTTTGAACACTTACACCTCAATGTATACACCATGTATGTGTTCTTTTTCTGAATGTGCATTACACTGATGACATATTGTTGGCTCTTCATGTTTCTCCCAATGCTGTTCCTGCGTCCCTTGAACTTAGGTGAGTCAATATTCTTTCAAAGTTTAAAAGTGATAATGATATGAGTAATAATGATGTTCCAAAGTTTAGTCATGCTTCTGAATCCTGCGATATGATTGGATGGGCGCACGGAGGGATTTTCAATCAATCAGGCTCAGTGTTTTACAGGATCAGCCCGGAGAACTCGCTGCTGGAGATCCAGCTGGAGAAGCTGCAGACGTGGCTGCCCGTGTGCTACGAGCGCTGGAACTCTTCGCTGGGCACGCTGGTGTGTCGCCAACTTGGCTACCTCAGGTCAGTGCACCAGAACAGGCAGCAGGGCGTGCCACTTTTGGGACAGAAAAGCATGTCGGCCATTTTTCAAAGGGCTCCTAGGTTTGCACTTTTAGAAGCAAAAACCTTGGGAAACTGTTTGTTTGAGTGGGCGTAGCCAACCATTTATACGCATTGCTGTATGAGCCTACCTTCAGGGATATTAAATTTACTGACCCCCTACTTTTCTCTAGAAGCATGGATGAAGCAATATTTGCGCCTGCTTTGATATTGCGAGTTCACTATATCTTTTCATGACTATGACTGGTAGTTCGTATAGGTTAGCATTGTCCCACTAGGGGTAGGACAGGTCTTAGCTCCCCAGGTTAAGAGGTGCTAGATGTATACATGCACTAATGTTAACCCTCCCGAACTGGTGGCGCAACAGTTAGTATTACGATGGATATTACATATTTGGGGAAATGAGAAATAGGGATTTAAAAGTTGTTTCAGATTAATCAAATGTGATAAAAACCTGTATTCACAGGCTAACCAAGCACAAAGGAGTGAACCTGACAGATATTGGACCCAATTACACTGATGGCTTTGTTCAAATTACTTCAGAACACAAAAACAGTCTTGAAAACCTATGGCAATTCAGGTAAATATTTTTCCCCAAATGTCTTTTTTTTATTGTTATACATTAGTTTACCATATCATGCATGCTTATTCAAAGAATGAACATTCCCAATCAGAAAAGCTGCATTTGTTGTTTCTGTTTTTCTTGATTGTATCTGTTGTAGGGGAAGTTGCCTCACAGGAAAGGTTATAGCATTGAAATGCTTTGGTGAGTTAAAGTTAAATACAGACTCATGAAAGAATTACTCATTAACAATGTAAAATAACTTTAATGACTGAATAAGAAAAAGCGAATCCAAATGATATAGGTGTACTCTGTACATCTGTGTACATGTGCACAGTCAGGGATACACAGGCATAATCACAAACACACAGACACACACTCACACACACACACACCTGTTTGACTTTTGCCTGGTGGATCTGTTGATCTCCTCGAGAGTGTGGGACTCGAGCCAAGCTTGCGAGGATCATCGGGGGCGTGGAGGCCACTTTGGGCAGGTGGCCCTGGCAGGTGAGCCTGTACTACAGCAACCGTCACACCTGCGGAGGCTCCATCATCACCAGCCAATGGATTGTCACCGCCGCGCACTGCGTCCACAAGTAAGGGCTCTCACTATTCGTATCCAAGCAGAACAACAGTTTAACACCACAGTGATGTGATATGTGTATCCATATTGTGCCTCCATGATATATTAGGACACAATATTAAGACGATATGATATGAAGCATTGATACTCAGGTGCTGATATTGTGTGGATCATGTCTAATGATAGTATAATATTACTGTTTCTTTAAGGACTCCAAAATATGGTCATCCGTCTGTGTTTTATGGTTTTCATAAACAAAGTTAGAACTTGCAAGTAACTAAGTCAGTAAAGGCATTCACTAAGGCCACAGGCTGAGTCCTGTCAATCACCGTGACCTCACAGGATTGAGCCATGGCAGTTAGGCCTTGGGCACTGAAGTAGTACACACACTTCCTGTGAATTGAAAGGGTGGAAGAGCAGGAAAAGGGAGAGAAAATGTTGATAACAAACAAACTTTCTGAAGATAATAGAGTGAAGTGAAGAGGTTAAAAATGACACACAGTCAGTGCAGCATTCCGGCTGACCTTTGCTCTGAAGTTACAGGCTGCCTCAGGTGTCCAGCTGGATGGTGTATGCTGGCATGGTCACTCGAGGGTCGGCCAAGCTCGCCCAGCACACGGGGTACGCGGTGGACAAGATCATCTACAACAAAAACTACAACCACAGGAGTCATGACAATGACATCGCCTTGATGAAACTCAGGACCCCTCTGAATTTTACAGGTGGGATTTCTGCACAGCATGCTAGTCAATCCCAGTGTTGCTATGCTAGACATGGAAATTCAGACATAATGAAAATATATACTTGTTTTTTTTGGTTAGTTTTGCTGTTTACTTGGTAAATCAATGGCGGTTGATCAGACTTATTTAGCTGACCCATTTTAAATGCTGAGGATTTGGACTTGCGTAAAGACACAAGCACAATCCTGCCAAACGAACATCCAGTCCTTGGGCAACAGTACAGCCAATCATGCGCAGCCCTGCGTAGCTGGTGGCCATAGTCCACATTGGCAGAGCCAAGATTGGTAGAGCCAGGATTCGGTACCAGGCCACAGGGCACATAACACACTGATATCACGTGTCTGTGCCCTTATTGTGCTATTTTTATCTTGCCTTTCCTTTTTAAAATTGCAACACTCTTGCATTACACTTCAAATAGACTATGACAGTGGCGAACGAGGCAGCTTTCTCCTTTCACACATGCATACAGTAACATATATTTTCATGTTTTCATTTATTCCAGACACCATCAGGCCAGTTTGTCTGCCACAGTATGACTATGACCTCCCAGGAGGAACACAGTGCTGGATCTCCGGATGGGGTTACACTCAACCTGACGAGGGTACTAACACCCCACATGCAACTCTGGCATGGCTGGGAATCTCATGTTATGTCTACAGTCAGTGAGATACTGTATTCACTGGTATTAGAGAGACATGGAGTCTGTGGTTTTGGTTTCCACCTTAAAATCAGCAACCACTTTAGACCCCAGAAACAAGGTGAGGGGAATTCATTGTGTAACCAGCTGCATTGATGGATCAAGTGAGTGATGGGAAACTGTCAATCCCGGCAAACTCTATGGCCCTCCAAGACCAGGGATTACATCAAAGTGTGTCTTACTGATTTCAAGCACAAACACTGTGCACTCTTTTTTATTGCTGTATAGTAAATATGCATATGATATTCAGAAAGCATTTTGAACTCCATTAAATGTGCTGACACTCATATTTTCATATGCTTTCGTTTTTTCCAATAGATTAGTACACATTTCTGATAACTTCAGGATATCAGCAATTGTGTACATTTTCAGATTTAGCAATCATTACCAGTGGTGAAAAGTTTTACATGGAAGGTCATTGATACAAACTGGACTCTAAAGTGATAACAGTCTTAAAATACTTGTCTTGGGTTTGTTGTTCTGTGCACTGTGCTGCATGTGAGTGCTTTACTGCGCTACACTTCCCTGCCTGAAGCTTTGCTATATTTTACTATGTGGCTGAGAATGTGACAAATAGGCTGAACTGAATGTATGCATAGGCATCGTCTTTCTTTGACAGTCCATATCCCAGACACGCTGAAAGAAGCACCGGTCCCGTTGATAAGCACAAAGAAATGCAACAGCTCCTGCATGTATAACGGAGAGATCAGTCCCAGAATGCTGTGCGCCGGCTACACTGAGGGCAAAGTGGACGCCTGCCAGGTCAGCTCTTTAAATCTCCATCAGTATCCCCCATCTCCAAGGCTTTGGCTCGTTTGCTTTTGACTGGCTATTGTAAGAGATGTCCTCGTAGATAATTATGGTTTCTATAAAGTAACTGATACGAATTAAGCAGACATAACATTACGTAATTCGGAATCAAATGTCAGTGTCTGTACAGCCATACACAATAGTTCTCATTACAGTGTAGTTTCCTTTTTAAGATAAAGATGCAATCTTCCAGCTAGTATTTGAACGGAAGAAAGCCCTCCAGCCTTCCCACACTGTTACTAACGCCAATACTAATTTTCAGTAAATATGCATCCTTACAAACGGAATAGAAATGTGCACGCAAAGTAAAGAGTAGGAGAAATTTCCACAATCAGCTAACTGTCCAAAATAGTTTTGTACAAATTGTTTCATTCTGTGGGAGGCTGCCATCAGTATAAAAAAAATCCTGTGGCATTTTTTGTTTTCTCTGACTAAATACATTTGCAGCTTTTGCACTCCAGCTTTTTCCAATACAAAGTTTAACCTAGCTTGCAAATCTTCTCATTTTGTGAATGCCATTTTGTTAATGGTTCAGTTTAAGAAGCCTGCACTCGGGCCTGCAGACAGCTGTTTTGGGTAAATGAGATAGAGGTCTTTGATGTGCATGCCCTTCCTCAGGGGGACAGCGGGGGACCCCTGGTGTGCCAGGATGACAGCGTTTGGAGACTGGTTGGCGTGGTAAGCTGGGGGACAGGCTGTGCCGAGCCCAACCATCCTGGCGTTTACACCAAGGTGGCAGAGTTCCTGGGCTGGATATATGAGATGATTGAGGTAATGCTCCTCTTTAATTGCCAGCTTAAGAATGCATAAGCAGGGAAATAAAATTAAGTTGGAGATGCATTGTTCTAAGGCTTAGATAATGCTGACAGAAATACAAAATGTAAAAGTTGGTAATAATTGTAGCTTATCACAATGAATGTGTCCACACACTAAAAACCTGTCTTACACATTGCAAATACCAAATGCCAAACAGCAGTAATATCTGGGATTAACAATTCTATTTTATCTTGTGCGTTGTTTTCCAGTATAAAAAGTAAAACAATTTGTTCTCCTATTTTGGCCAGAACTACTGAAGACACAAAGAAAAGGGAAGACAGGATGGGACAGCAGGGAAGATCTGCAAAGAAGGAGCTGTCCAAAGTTGTATTTCACATGTGCAAGGGATACAGAACATGCACAATCAGTGCTGTGTTTTGTGTATTTATGACCAATGCACTAAGCCACTTGTATTATCATGTGCGAAGGAACACAAACATACTGTACACACACATACATAGAGTTTTGTTTTTTTTTCATGGAACCCACTCACTGCTTTTTTTACTCATTGTCTAAAAGAAAACCAAAGAGATTGCTGGTTGTGGTGAAATTAACTGGATTTTAAACAGTGATGAATGTCTGCTTTTTTTTTTTTTTTTTTTTTTTTTCATTTTAATTTGTAATTGTATGAATACAAAGATTATTCACTCTGTAAAAATAACAGTTTAGGTCACTGTGTTTTCCTATTTAAAAATGTTTGTCCTTTATGTGTGTTATTACCTGTATTCAAACATATTTATAAAATACAGTATATTTCTTTTATTATATCAATAAATTAAGATGAATAAATGTTTTAACTCCGCGTGGCTGTTATTTGTCATGTATATTAGAAACATTTAAACATTTTTTTAATAGCTACTGTATCTTAACACGCGTTACACTAGCTAATAGTTACGTTATACTTAACAGAATTGTGGCTAAGCACTGTTTACATACTTGACTAACCTTATAACTTGACTAACCTCTTCGCGTTTTATATGATAAACTTATTCAGTTTGTCAAATCAGTCCACTATGAACTGGCAATGTAATAAGCGTCACTCTTTTCTGAAATAGACTGGGATTGTGTGAGGTTTAATTAACTCATCCAGCAGAGGGAGTTGCTGTCTACGTGTGGTCCTCTTTTCGTTTCCATGGTTACAAAAGAGCCTCGCACTAACACAGACGGGAGCGGCTTTTGATAACGTGCAAGGTAATCTAAGTTAGTAAACTACAGTTAAAGATAACATGCGCGTACATGTTATGGAAAGTTTATGTTAGCTAGACGTTTACCCTTGGTGTTATGCCTAATCGTCTGTGTTTATTTCTCGTATGTTGCTGTAAGGTTGGAGTTAGCTATCTAACTTGGGCAAGCGTATATGAAGTTAGACCTTGCTTGCTCTAGATAAACTCGCTAAATGTGCTGCATAGCAAGTTATCATTGTAACGTACAACAGTTAGCAACGCCTCTTTTTCCTTAGGGATTATGTCAGCGGTTCACGGCCAAGCGGTTGATCTACAACAGGCCAGCCAGTTGTGGTCTATGCTTGATGAGATGTCCGATAATGATCCCGAAAGCTACCGTACATTCATACACCGACAGCTTAAAGAGGGCGCCGAGTTCTGCGCCCCACCTCAAGCATACGCTTGCATACGCACGGTTGTACAGGTAACTTTACAATACGACGTAGCGGCTTTTACTAGTTTGAAAAACTGCAATGCCACATTGAGGCCAAATAGGATATTATTCTGAGAAACAATTGTATGAAGGATATTTCAGATAATTTTTAAAATAAAAGTTTTTGATGCCCTGCCAGATTTGAAATAATATATTTATTTTTAAATCCAGAAAGTGAACTACTGTATACTTTTTATACATAACTCTAAAACCCCATTACTAAGTAGAATGTATGGTCATGTAGTAAATAGGTAAGGATTGGTTTAGAGCGGGATGGCACACTATTTGAGGTTTTCCAGGTCTGCATTCTCCTCAGTGTGCCTTATCGCCCGTTAAGTGTGAGACAGAGTGCAATGGTGTTTTCCTGGACCCTGCCTGGTGTCCTTTAATGAGGGGGATAACCTGTGTTTGTGTGACAGGAGCCGAAGGAAGGGCTTCTCTACATCAACCTGTGCAGCTGGAAACGAATCCCTGCGCCCAAGGGCCATTCCCAGCCTGTTCCTGTAGGTGGAGGGAGACTGGAGACATTGTCAGATGACAGCGGTATTGCACTTCTTGTTTCGTTTTTACTGGGGCTGACTGCATGTTTGGGTGGGACTGGCCTACTTGAGGTAATCGCTGTGTCTCATAGCTGGTCCAGGATCAATCTGTCTGCTATTTATTCAAACCATGTCATGGATCCTGGGCTAGTGCTTTGGGCAATGATATAAATACACCAGCAAGTGGAAGGCATTAAGTCAGGCAACCTATTTATATTTCATAATCTTTAAGGGGACAGTTCAAGTAATTCCTATGCCCTTGCTAGTTTGTGATCTTATCAGTATTCTGGAATCTTCTGAAAATGTTTCATAGCAGCCAGTTCTCAAGCCAGAGCATCCATAAATCACCCCTGTGTCTGTCATACGTCACTGAGTAGCCCCTGTGGAGAACTCTTATTTACAGTGCATGTTGTTGTGAGTATATCTGAAGGACCTCTAAGAGCAGTGCTGAGTTAACCCAGCTGGTGCTCTCACTCTCTCTTGCTAGAGACCTACAGCGTGGTGGATGTTGCCTTTAACCCCAGCGTGCTGCAGGGGGTGCAGGAGAGCCCACAGGAGAGGGACCAGCTCCACCTCCTGGCCCTCAGCTTCATCCAGCAGCAGCATGGCCTACGCCTGTCCCAGGACTACACCCTGCTCAGCGGCAGACTGAAAGGCACTGGCCAAAGCTTGAGACTCCGCCTGGCGTCTAAACGCCAGGATACCCCGTCTGCTCCTGCCCCCAAATCCCCTTCAGGTGACCGCCATGACTGCTCTAAAGCCTGTCACCTCCTACACCACTATCTTCTCCTCGTAGCCAGCAGCCGTAGCATCCTGTAGCTTTCTAATGTCAAATAGCTGAGGCTAAGCTGGGCTGGGCTTAGCTGGTGCTAATGTGGAAGACTTGCTGGGAGAGCTAAGCTGCTAAGTTGCTCTCCACAGGCTCCTCTCTCCTCCAGCAGATCTCCTCTCTACGAGGGGAGCAGGGGGAAAGCGAGGACAGCCCTCCTATCCAGCTGACCCCACAGAACCGGGCTGGCCCAGCGAAGCCGGCTCTCATCCAGGTCATCTCCAGCACGGAGTCCGCCCAGCCGCGGCGCCCAAGTCACCAGCTCAGCACCGCCACGGACGCTAACGGGACCACCAAGGCCGTCCGGCTGACCGTGGAGCTGCCCGGCGTCCGCTCCATGTCCGAGTGCCAGCTCAGTTTATCCCAGGTACAGAGCCGTCCCAGAAACAGATCTCTCTGATCCAGACCACAACCAGAGCAGAATGTGAACTACGGTCCAAGAACAGTTCATAATAATTCACAATTGATTACTTTTGAAATTTTCCTGCACCCCTGGCCTTCTTAGAAGTGCTTCCCCTTAGAATGTCATTTGAATTTACCTCAGGAGGAACTACGATGTCTAGCTGTGCACAACACAACCATAGACATAACCAAAATTTGATTTGAGTTTGATTTCATCAGGGCCACTTAATTTGATTTGCGTGAACCACATATTGTGGTTAGCAATGATTTAGGATTGCCATTTCACACAATGCAATGGTGGATTTTTTTTAAATGGCAGATTAGCTGTTGGGTTCATTTTGAGTGCATTAAATTCAGGTCAGTATATTTTCCCAGGCAGTCAATATGGCCCTTTTTGCTTTTCTATTACATCCAGTGTATGCCCTTTTGTGATTGGTTGAATGCCACCGCAGGATTAATATTGAGCTTTTCTTGTCTGCATTGAGGATGATGTGTTGCTGGAGGTTGGGGACACGTACCACCTGCATCTGGAGCTACCGGAGGCAGTAAGAGAGGAGGAGGCCAGCGCAGTCTTTAACAGGAAGAAACGCACACTGTCCGTCACCATGCCTGTGCTGTAGACATTCCCTGCCCTGCACATACCGCTCTGCAAACACAATGCCATTTTGGACTGCTTACAAAGATTTGGGCCAAAAATAGGAATCCCCCTCGCTCTGGAGAACAGTATTGTACATATACCCCCTACATATACACTTCAAATATTCTTTCATAAACATGGCAAGAGCATTTGAAGTATTATTCATCTGTAATCTCTAGTTTGCATTACATTTTTAGCCTCCAGTTTTGGAAAAAACATATCACCTCAGTTGTCTGGCTCAGTTGAGAAGAAATTGCATCTTCCACAAATGTAATAAAAGTAATCAGTAAAATGAGAACCAAACACCGATCATTCCCCACTCTCCCACAGACTAAGTTCATAATGATATGCTTCATACAAATCCCTGGGATAAATGTTTAATTTTGATCCATTAGCCCTTATTTGTATGAGAAGTAAAACATCTGAACTCTGATTTTTCCACACTTTTATTGGAACTCTTTTTGTAACTTGCATAGTTTATAGTTTCATATGTTAATTACATATGAAAGTAAGAAATATAAATATTTGTTACATTGTTAAACCCCTGTGTTGAATTTTATTTATTTTGCCACTTGTGGTTATGTTCTAATTGTATGTATGGCTTTTTACAATTTCTTTCCTAGCTTTATTCAGTATAATTAAACCATTTCACAGATGCAGTATTGTGTAGACAGAAATTATAGCTTATCTAAGTTCCTAGAGATCTATATTTACGGTAGGGTTTATCTTTAAGCATTATTTCTCTCCAAACACTTATTTCGAAAGATGGGGACATTTTTTATTCTTTGATTATAATATATTTTGGTGAGTTGCTCAGTGGTATTTTACTTAGTGTTTTCAGTCTTTTGTGTTGCAGTAACCCCCAAAGGGGGGGGGGGGGTGTCAGGTATTATTAAAGGTGTGGTCAAATCACAACCAATTTCTTTACCATCTCTCTTATATATTTTTTGTAACTGAATCAAACTGAATTTAACAGTAGACGGTTTTGTATTTTCCTTATCTGTGGATAGTCATTGGGTCTCATTCACAAAACATTTCTTAAATTAATCTTGATTTTGTTGTTAAAATGTATGTACAAAAAACCAGTATGGGATTCATGACACATGTGCAGACACATTATGCATATCCCAGGTGTATGGGATTATGAATACTGACAGTTTGCAAATTTTATGCCCAATCCTGTTCAAGTGATTAGCATAAGGAAACAAATAAAAATGATGAATACTGAAATGTTCTTGGAAACGTTTTTACACACAGTTTACGATCAAATGTGATCGTTCACGTGTTTCCTTAATGAGGCCCATTGACTCTAAAAAGCAGTAAGAGAATAAAGAAAAGGAGAGAGACAGGACATCATTGCAACACCAAAAACTCCTGTAACTCAGCCAGCCCTTTAAGAGGCGGATTTACGACTGATTTGCACGACAGTAGGTTGGGCCTTGTACCGGCTGGGCGAATAGAAGGACAGCCGGAAAGTGTGAGGTTTGGGACGGGGAGGTCATTGGAAAGTGAGGGTGGTTTTCCAGTTTCTGGGGCTATTTTAATTCTGCCGTTGGTATCACAGTATCCAAACAGTAATTTTCTCGTCGGGGGAGTCCTGTGTTATTTTGTGTCATTTTTGTACGCTTTGAAATAACGCCAAATATACAAAATGTTGCGTTTGGTTGTACGTCTAAGAAAAGCTGTCAATCTCAGCCGGCCCCAACTCAGTTCGGGCCCGTTGGTAAGATCTCGATCTGGACCAGGCTCTTCTCACCTGAAGAGGTACCATTCAGGCGGCTCGACTCGGATTCTACCCCTTTGTTATCCCACAAAATATAGCACCGCCAATGTACACGGTTCATTGAAAGGTAAACATATTGTGTGCTGCTATCAGAGCAAGCGGTTCTACAGCCTTCCACCTCACCAGAAGGTAAGAACTTGAACCTGAAGTTGTAGCTTCTGTATGCTTGCGGGGCTTTTGGCGAGGTACCGCAGACTGCTTTTTGCCATGACTGCAGCTGGTCAATGCATTTTGTTAGCTACTGTTGCTAGCTAGCTATCATAGTTCGATCTGAATTCGCTCGCCATCCTGATTGCTTGCAAGCTGGTTAACCATCGAGCTGGCTGCATTTTCCTGTATGAACCTTTTTTACTTTGATCCAACAAGAAACGATGTATTGCTAACTTATATAGCTAACTTTAATCGGTCTGGTCTTCAGCTAGTTTATTCAACGAGCTAGCTACGAAGCATGTTTTGTTCGGTGAAACCGTTGCAGTAAACACATGAACATGAACTTGATATGTAGTGTTAGCTAGTGTCAACCGAGAGCTGGTCATTCATTACAGTAGTGATTATCAAGATTCGTTCATCGCGGTTGTATGTTTTCACGACTCCGTTAACGTTTGCGCATAAACTCCGATGTCCTCCGAGCAATGGACTGGCTTCGCTCGCATCGTTGACTTCACTGACAGCTTTAGTGCTAATGTGAAGGCTGATATAGGAGGTTGAGGGTATGCATCTGTTATAACAAAATAATGCATACACTTTAAAAACAAGAATTAAAAGCAGGAATGTGGTGAATTTGACACACAACTTGGGCAGGCCTGGCACGGCTGGCATGCTTGAAACCTTGGGATACATATTTGCATTTTGTGTACTTTTGAAGAGGCTTAATGGCACCATACAAATGTTGAATACGTTTTGTTGTGCCAGTAGTTTAGGTTCTGTTCTGTCAGATTTTTCATGAATGAAGAAACAGTCCAAGTCATCTGAATAGCTTTTGCGAAAATTTCAGGCCACCCAGTGGGAGGTGGCTTAATCATTTGCAGGTTTTCATAATGACTGCTATTGGAGCAGAGCCTGGTGCCACTGACTCCTGATATGTACAAGGTCTTCTTCCCCCGTCGTGCCCACAGGCCTCTTTTCTCCACCGGGTCCTTCCAGTCCACCAGTCCGCACAGTCTGCTTGCTGTGTGTTTGTATGTGCATGAACGTGTGTGCAAACTGAAAGTAACTCTTTCATTTAGATCCCTTGACTCCTCAGACCTATATATTTACAAATAAATGGAAATAAAAATAATTTAATTCTCATAAATTGTTAGCGCTTAATTATTCTAAAACGGACAAATCCACCACATGGCTCTGTTTATAAGAAACTATAACTGACAAACAGGTTTTGACCTGTGTATGCACCTGTGACTGTGCCACCAAAGCTGGATAAAGTGGCTAAAAGTTGAACCTGCAATTGACTGGTTCCTTGTGCTGCACTTGCCTCACTGCTGTTGACTGTTGGTGCCTTGATTGGTTACTGTATTGTCAGCATTGATCTGACTGGTTGAGGTATTGTAACTCTTTACTGTTCACTGCTTCAGGTGGACCTTCCAGCCCTCTCCCCCACAATGCAAATGGGCACCATCGCGCGCTGGGAGAAGAAGGAGGGTGATAAAATCAACGAGGGCGATCTAATCGCAGAGGTTAGTATCAGGGCTGTTAAAACACTGTGACTGTGGCCCGTCAGTCCAGCATAGTGTGACTGTGACCTGTTTGCCTGGGAAATCCTGTGATTGATACTTGTCTGTGACTGACTGTGATGTGTCAGTCTGAGAAACACTGTGGCTGTGACTTTCTTTTGGTGGACATGGGTGACCATGACCTGTCCATCTAATAGAATTTGTATGTGACCTGTCAGCCCAAGAAAAGCTGTGACTTGCGATCCTACTCATGTTTGTCGCCCATGCCCGTGGCCTGTTTCTCCAGGTGGAGACGGACAAGGCAACAGTGGGCTTCGAACTGCTGGAGGAGTGTTACCTGGCCAAAATTCTGGTCCCAGAGGGAACAAGGGACGTAGTTATAGGATCACCCATCTGCATCACTGTGGAAAGGTCAGCTGACTGTTATTGCAATCAATCATTCACTCAGTCAGCCAATGAACAGTCAAAGATCAAATTCCCTATAAACGGAAACAAATTTTATCTGTACGGCTCTCTCACCTGTTCAGTTTCACCTGTGCTCTGATATGTGAGGTTGCTGATGAAAGATCATGTGTCATATCTGTGGCACTGCCGTCCTGTGCATTGCTGGTTAAAACAGACGGCTAAGAGGAATAGTGGATGTTGTCAGTGCAGATGATAAGCGGCCCTGAGTCAGGAGAGTTGGGACCTGCTGGCCTGTCTGCCCACCTCTCACCTGAGACTCTGTGCCTCCAGCCCTGACCTCATTCCCGCCTTTAAGGACTACACCTTGGAAATGGCATCGGCGCCCTCCACCCCCGTCGCAGGAACCCCGCCTCCTGCCCCTCCCCCTCCTGCTGCCTCCGCCCCCGCACCCCCACAGGCTCCCGGGAGCTCCTACCCCCCGCACATGAAAGTGAGTTACTCTCCAGGCCTGTGCCCCACGCTAATGCTGTGTGGTGGCCACAGATTCCCTACTCTAACCAGATGGTCACCTACTTACAGTATGTGTTGCATTGGAAGTTGTATTTCTACCAATTTAGCCGATGTGTTCAAATTCTAATACAGCTTATGAATATTCAAGGCAGAGCATAACCAAGATTGTATTACTGGCAATTAATTGTATGTCCTTGGTCCCACCTCTTCAAGAATGTTTGTAAACTGTAATATAGCACCAGAAATTCTGTTACCATCAAAGCTTCCTGCAGTAAGGCAAGGGTGGACAACTGTAATACTAAAGACCCACAGGTTCTGCTAGTTTTTGTTTTCACCCAAAAATCAACAACCAATTTAAAAATAAAAAAAAGGAGGGGGAAGGGGGGCGGGGGCGGGGAGTCAGTTATATATGTAACAAGGCAAGCTGGTGTTGTGTTGCCCTTGTGATAATACCCAGCTGTCACTGTGCTGATGCCCTGTTGATTCCTTTCTCCAGATCCTGCTGCCTGCCCTGTCCCCCACCATGACCGTGGGCACCGTACAGCGCTGGGAGAAGAAGCTGGGAGAGAAGCTGAGCGAGGGGGACCTGCTGGCCGAGATCGAGACGGACAAGGCCACCATCGGTGAGTATAGGGCCATATTCATGTTTTTCAAAAACGGTTCTCCCCCAGTCTTATCACGTTCTCTGAATTTGGACTGGGCGGTTGCGTTGTGTTGTAGGCGGTAGGTCTGTCTCATTCACAGCACATGCTCAGTCAATGCAGGAGATTGCAGGTGTGAAATAGCAGCTTCTGCTGTCCCCCTGCTGTGCAGGTACCAGGTTAACCAGAGGAGGTGGCTGGTCCATAGTAACCAACTGAAACCCTCCCTAGATGTTGCTACAGCCAATTATGGGTCCACCTGTAATGAAACTGACTAAGCTTAATAAATTGTATGTTTGGGTGTGGACCCCAGTCTTACCAACCAGGCCTGCCTAGCCCTGTTCCTGGAGATCTATCTATTTGTAGGTTTTCATTTCAATCCTAATTTGGCATACCTGACTAATTGGCAACTCAACAAGATCTGTAGCTTTTGAACGAGGTGTGCTTTGTTGAAGCTGGCGTGAGCTTTCAGGATGGCAGATTTCCTTGAACAGGGTTGGGCAGCCCTGCTATAAACATTATGACAAAGCTCCTAACACTTCTGAAACCGTGGTCAGTATTCAATACTAGATAGTGGAGCTCATCTAGTATCACACTCGACCGTTTGTTCCTGGTCTCTGTCACAGCACGCCTAATGCGTGTGACTGTGTCTATGAGAAAGTGAAGGACTGTGTCTGGCCAGGGTTCGAGGTGCAGGAGGAGGGCTACCTGGCCAAGGTGCTGATCGCCGAGGGGACCCGGGACGTCCCCCTGGGCACCCCGCTCTGCATCATCGTGGAGAACGAGGCCGACATCCAGGCCTTCGCCGACTACACGGAGACGGCCATGGCTGAGATCAGCACCCCGCCCCCGGCCCCCACCCCCTCACCGGTGCGTCCAATCAGAGTCTGCACTGCAAAGTGCTCTGTTTCATCACCCTGGGGTTGCCAGGTTTCTGCGTTAATCCCTTTATTTTTGTACCGGCTTCATTTGCTAGGCCCAGCTTATCTGTGTAGTGGTGTGTTTGGGAGGGTTGTAGGGGTATTGCGAGAGAGCCAAAAGTGAGATCCTGTTCAGTGAAGGGGGGGTCACTGGGAGGACTACGTGCTGTAGTGAAGCGCAGGCGCTATGGCCTCAGTGTGATGGGTGGATTTGTAAGGGCACCCACTAGCATCGAGGGCTCGAAGGAGAAGGACGGACGTCTTGACCCCCCGGCTGACACCTCCCAAGTAAAAGCGCCACACGTGTTTGGGTTTCAGGCGGCGGCTCCACCCACCCCGACCGCAGCACCCCCCTCGCCAGCGCCCGGCCCGGCCGTCCCCGCGGGCGCCAAGAAGGGGCGAGTCTTCGCCAGCCCCCTCGCCCGAAAACTGGCCGCTGAGAAGGGCATCGACCTGGCCCAGGTCAAAGGTGACTGCACCCCAGCGTGGGAAAATGACACACCACTTCCATTTGGTGTTCTTGCCCAGATTTGAGACCAATAATGGTCTTCAACTATTTTTGAGGATTTATTGTAGAAGTGATGAATTCTGTGGGGAGGTTGTGTTCTCTTTGCTCCACAAGCGAAAAACAGAACCAGCACAGTATGGGCTGCGTTCAGTGGCGCAGGCTGTGCTCCGGTGCTCTGTGCTCATTTTCCTTGTTTCCTCGGTGAAGGAAGGGAAGGTGGAGAGGAAACGTGGGAATGAGAACACAGCACAGAGCCTCGAGTACATTTCCACTCGCACTCCATTCTGTTATAAACCTGGCCTTAATTACAAATGGCTCTTCGGTACAATTACATCATGGAAGTAATGTCAAAAAATGAAGTAACAACAAGAATTTGAATGTTCAATTGAATAAAAAAATATCAGGTTTCTTTACTTGTTATCTTTTTCTCTACCAACAGTCTTTCAGGTTATCATACATTTTTGTATGTCTCTTTATGATCTGTAGTCATGTGACGGTGTACAAAATGGCTGTGCTGAGCGTTGAATGTGACTGTTAACTGTTGTTGCATTTCAGGGACGGGACCAGATGGCAGAGTCACCAGAAAAGACATCGAGAGCTTCGTCCCACCCAAGGCTGCACCCGTAAGTGCCCTCTTCCCTCCCCAAAACTGGAATGACCTTTTCTCCTATATTTCACCATTTTAATTTCATTCTTCTTACCTGGACTGACTTGTGAAGTGAATTGTAATTTGTGGCTGAACTGAGCCTCTTGCTAAATAGTTGTGTTGACAGCATCAGGTTTTTTAATCCGACACAGAGGTTGTCAGAATTTAACTAGATATAATTTTGCTTTCCACAGAAAACCACAGTGATTGGTTTACATCAGTAAAGAAATTATAGCTCCACCCATTTTGGGTTTTATGAGGCCTGACTTTTACATGACTTACCTGGAGAACTCCAATATCTCACAGACTATTTTTTGTTCATATCAAACGATTGTTGATGTTGTGTAATTTTGTTTGGCCCTTCAGGCCCCGCCCCCTGCACCAGCTCCCGCCCCCGCGGCTCCAGTGCCCGCCCCTGCTGCGGTCCCCATGCCGACCGGCACCTTCACAGACATCCCCATCAGCAACATCCGCAGGGTGAGGAGAGGGCTGTGTCCCGTTTCGCAGATTACTGCGGCCGTCCTGCTGTTTGCCTGTCCCTGATTGGCTCTGACCCCGCTCTCATCTGGTTTCCTAGGTGATTGCACAGAGGTTGATGCAGTCCAAGCAGACGATCCCACATTACTACCTGTCTGTGGACATCAACATGGACCAAGTGCTGGAGCTGAGGAAGGAGCTCAACCAGGTGAGCTTTATGGACCAGGGAAAGGGAAGCGGAAGGAGCTGGTCAGCTTTATCAATAGGCACTTACCCTGCAGTTGTGCGTGTGTCTCTGTGTATGTATGCATGTACATGTATATGCTTGCCTGTGTGGTTGTGCGCATACGTGTGCGTGTTCTTACGTGTGTGCTTGTCTCTCACAGGAAGTGAAGGCAGAGAACATCAAGCTCTCAGTCAATGACTTCCTCATCAAGGCCTCGGCTCTGGCCTGTCTGAAGGTGCCCGAGGCCAACTCCTCCTGGTTGGACACCATCATTCGCCAGTGAGTGTCTGTTCTTCTCAGCTCTCCCTTAGCAGGAAGTGCATTACAGCAACGAGAAGCTAGGCTTCTGAGCACTGATGAGCACAGCAATGAGAAAACGGTAAAACATCCATCCACGTCCATCCCGGCAATGGCTCCTGACTTTGGGTTGTGCCCCCCTCCCACAGGAACCACGTTGTGGACGTCAGCGTCGCGGTCAGCACCCCCAACGGCCTGATCACGCCCATCGTGTTCAACGCCCACATTAAGGGCCTGTCTGCCATCAGCACGGACGTGATGTCACTGGCCGCCAAGGCGAGGGAGGGCAAGCTGCAGCCCCACGAGTTCCAGGTGACTGAGCGGGACCGGCACAGGGGTGCATCACTTATAGTACCTGCGTAGGGTTTCCTGGGCTGTGGGGTGACCAGTGTGTGTGTGTGTGTGTGTGTGTGTGTTTTCACAGGGAGGGACCTTCACCATCTCCAACCTCGGCATGTTTGGTATCAAGAACTTCTCGGCCATCATTAACCCGCCCCAGGCCTGCATCCTGGCTGTGGGGGGGTCGGAGAAGAGACTCCTCCCTGCAGATAACGAGAGAGGGTGAGAGAACAGGAGGGAATGGGGGGGGTGCTTAATTTCACTTTATTCTGACATCCCTGCTTTAAATTAATGTCTGACCATGCGCAGACAAACTTCTGTGTGTGCTGATTTCTTTTAAGGCCTTAAGGGTCAGCTTCTGTTTTTCTTCTTAGGTATTGATGGTCAATTTCTTTTTTTATCCTTGAAAATTGAGGGTCAGTTTGTGTTCTTTGTGGGTGTTGAGGGTCAGTTTGTGTTCTTTGTGGGTATTGAGGGTCAGTTTGTGTTCTTTGTGGGTGTTGAGGGTCAGTTTGTGTGCTCTGTGAGTATTGAGGGTCAGTTTGTGTTCTTTGTGGGTATTGAGGGTCAGTTTGTGTTCTTTGTGGGTATTGAAGGTCAGTTTGTGTGCTCTGTGAGTATTGAGGGTCAGTTTGTGTGAGGGTTAACTCGTGCATGGCAGTGGCATGTTGCGGGGGCGTTTGTGTGATGATGGTTTTGTGGCGCTCCCCCAGGTTCGACGTGGCCAGCATGATGTCGGTGACGCTGAGCTGTGACCACCGGGTGGTGGACGGGGCGGTGGGCGCCCAGTGGCTGGCGGAGTTTCGCAAGTTCCTGGAGAAACCCGTCACCATGCTGCTGTGATTGGCCCGTCCCAACTCCGCCCCTGCCCCGACCCCTCCCCCGCCCCCCTGCAGCTACGCACAGATCGGGGTACCCCGCTCGCAGGATCCACACAGCCCCCCCAAAACCAGAGCCTCTCTCTCTCCGCCCTAATGCCCTGCACTCTCTGACACGGACGCTCACACGTTTATCTTACTGGATTCCCTTAAAGCAGCCCACAGAATAGGGTTTGGCCAGCAGACCCATAGGCCTGTACAGAATTGGAGTCCGAGATGTGCTGTGATTGGTCAGATGATCTGCAGTCATCTCTCCCTGCTCCACTCATTAGTTAACCTTCTATAGTCAAAGTTTTAAAACAGGGCCACTTCCTGGTATTTGCAAACAGGATGTGGTCTTGTCTTTCTCAAACCTGGAGAGAGAGAACTTTTGGCCTTAATGGCGTGTGGTTCATTGTCCTGCGAGCAGCCCTGTCTTTTCAGACTTATCTGTCTGTTTTCTCTTAGATTCCCCAGCCTCCGCCCCAGGCCCAACCACCAGGCCCCCTTTAGCGAAGCCCCTTGCCCTACTTCTGTACAGGATTTGCACACTTTTGTGTCAGGCGGCCATTTGCACTGGCTCATCAGAAGGGTTCTGAGCGTGGATAGTGACTGCAGAGCTGATGGTTTATTTATTAGTCATCTTTCACTCCAGAGAAAGCTCAGCTGTACACTACTTGGATCTTTTTTCTTTTTTGTTGCAATAGGAATGTTAAATGTATTTGGGGAAAAAATAAGTATATTGACCGTCTTCTACCGTGTATAAAAATTGCGAGGCCCAGACCAAATCAGATCATTTACGTGAGAGACGAGGGGGAAAACGTTTGTAAAAGCCTCATGCTTACAGCAAACCTGTGGTTGTACATTCAATATCCATATCCAAATTTATTTAAATTACAACGATGATCATTTTTGTTAATGGTAGCAAGTAATGAAAAGGGACATTTTAAGGGAAAGGGAAATATGATATTTATGAATATTTATTTATTCAAATGTATGTATTTCTGAGTGGGGCAGGTTGTAAGCTGAGGGTTATGTGTGTATACATAAATGGTATAATGTTGAATACTCATCCCAGAGTCATTCATTGGAGACGTTACAGTGCAGTGAGTGAATGTGTTCTGCAGCAAGTTGCAACATGCAAAAATTAGTGCAAATAACCTGGGCAATAGAATTTTATCATCACCCCTTCCCAGACTAAAGAATATTCATTACATTGAAAATTTAGAAGATTAGAATACTATTTACCAAGTTATATTCCTGTATATACATATATATATATATATATGACATCTGCTTAACTTCACTGTACCAGGATTGCTGACTTTGCTTTTGAAGAGTTTTCACTGTACAGGGATTCAGCTCTACCCTCCGCTATATTATCTCTTTCCGTTCTTACCATGTGACCCTTAATCTCAATGGAAATATCAACCAATAGGTCACGCAGACATTTGTACACATCTGTGTATAAACTGCCTTGGTATAAGTAATTTATTTTAAGTATAGATACATCATGGATGTGTGTGTCAACGTATGCATGTACCAGGTGTGCGTATGTATGTGTGGTGTATACGTGTTTGTGTGCACATGTTTATGGGCACGTGCAGTACATGCATACCTGTATGCATTACATCCAAAACACCGGGTTCTGATTGCAGTTTGGGCTTGGGCCTGTCCACAGCGTAAAGACTGAGGTGGTGTGCTTACTTTGCGGATGTCTGTGTTTAAATTGTACAGCTTATATTAAGCCATCAGGTGTATGTTTATTTTTGTCACCGTTTCTCAAAATTCGACCAGATGTGTACTGAATGCCCCTTCTGTAACGACTCATGTCACCTCAGTGTCTATGCTCCTGTAACCTGATTCAGGTTTTGCCTGTCGTTCGCCCGATTGTTTGAGTGTTTGTGTTCTTTATCACACAAGTGAGTTGGAATGTAACTTCGGAAATTAAAGGTTCCTTTTTGGTGCAAGTGCTTGCGTGATTCATTAGCGGTTGCAAATTATGTTCTTACAAAGGCATTTTGAGCATTACAGTGTACCAGTTCATACATTCAATAAAAGGGGAAAGAATTGACAAGCCTTTTTAACAATATAGTTCTCATAACTTTACAAATACAGACAAAAAAAACATTTCATTTCAAAGACATTTGGAAAACAGTTAAAATAAATGCAGTCAGCCTAAAACCTGTTTTGGAAAGGAAATCCTTTCTCTTTGTCCAAAGACTCAAAGCTGTCCTCTTCCCCCTCTTTCCCCACTGAGCCCCGTTTGTCTGTCTCTCATAGCAGATGAATAAGAGATTAAATCAGAGTATGCTCCAATTAGCTGTCCAGATACTCTGATAGATCATAAGGAGAAAAGGTCACATAAGACTTGTGCAGCAGTAACATGACAAGACGTCAGCTGGCTTATATAAAATCCATGAGCCATTTTTCATATCATTGCAAAAGGGCATGAGGCCACTCCTTGTTGTACGAGCACTGTTCAATACAGACCAATGTGAGAACCAGAACCAAGTGAAATCGAACAGAATTAGAACCAAGCTGGTGTTACCATGCAGAATGACAGAAAGCTGAGCTCAGACACAACCTGGTAAGATAGAGATATCAGTTGAAGTAGTTGAGTAATAGTCTGCTCACCTTTGCAGTGAACCCAGACTTCTGGCATCACTGATAAAACTCAATGACTGCTGGTTAACAAGAAAAAAAGCTACTTAGCCAGTATGTTGCTTTTGAAAAGCATAGATGATTTTTTTCCCTCACCTATTCACAAAACCTTCATGACAAAGGTTATTGGTTATTGAAGGAGCTGTGTTAAGTTCAGACACAGGGAAGTTCACTTTTTCAATATATATGTATCACTGGGCTATTTTTATATTGTCAAATCAACCTTGCTTAGGTAAACTCCACTCAGAATCCTCACCATGTTGTCACATACACAATCCATCAAAAATATACCATATCTCCGGTGGGACCTCCAGGCCTTAGAAGCACATTTCTATAGCAAAACTACAGGGTTCCCAGCAGACTCAGTCACATTACACTTTGCCTGGCTTGCCATCTAGGGAATGGACTTTTCACCTACAGACCGCAGTTCACTCATTTCTCAGTTCATTCACAGTAGCACAAAGTACCGTCTTATTCTGCTTAAAAAGGCATTCACCATATTCAGTGAAAGTTTTCCTCTCTAGTATCTAAAAGGAGGCCTAATGTATAACAACTATTTCTGTGAGAAGTGGTAAGAAAATATATTCTGGCATCACAACTTTTTATAACAATATGCATGACAGTTACAAAGAGCATAGGAAATATTAAGGATTTGGCACAAATTCAGAAGGTGTGAGAGAAGTATTTTCTCTGTGATGGGTCCTCTGATGAGGATGAGGGGTGGGAGGGGGATTTAGACAAGGTTAGCCTTCAGCCTCGCTTGACAGAGCACCGTGAGGTCCAGGGGAGCACTGCTGGGGGGTGAGATGCTGTGTGCTGGGGGGGGTCCTCTGTGGGGGACGAGGGCTGGGAGAGGGTATTTAGAGGAGTTTGGGCTTCAGCTTAGCTCAGCTTGAGAGATCACTGTGAGGCCCAGCGGAGCATTGCTGGGGGGGCTGACATGCCTGTGTGCTGGGGGGGTGGGGGTGGGAGTTGGGCTGTATAAATTGTTCTCGTCCTGCCCTGCCCCGCTCCACCCTGCCCCACCCAGCTCTACCTGCTGTCCCCATGGTCCTCTTCCACCCAGGCCACGATCTTACCCTCCCAGCCGGGCACCAGCGCCTCATCGTGGAACACCTGTAGGACCGCACGGCAACAAAGGGTCAAAGCACTCAGGAGCTCATGGTACACATCTGTCCCAATTTCAGCTCAGGTAAGAAGATCCGTCACATGAAAAAAAATCTCTAGACACAATTTGAAGTTTGTGTTGTTTCTAAGGACAACATTTAAAATGTAATATGGATAAAATTATCCACCATGGTGCCACCACAGTGTATTCAAGTGTGTTTTTCAATTCTTGATTTTGTTTGTCATTGTATTGTAAAATGGGTTGTTTTCCTTTGATTAGCTGAGGCAGTGTTCTATAGTGACTGCAAATCCGATACGGTAGCTGTTAATCAAACAGTCTGTAAACTGCATCATTCTGTGCACACAAGCTGTTACCTAGAAATAATATTACAAACCAAATGATATTGTGTCATTAATTCATTGTTTCTATATGTTGTAAGCATTATATAAAAGCAGCACTCAAAGCTGTACTGTATTGTATGTACAGTCACGGCTGTAGGGGGTTGCCAGCACGAAGCAAAACAGTACTCCTGTAATCGTGACTATTTACGATGCAGCACAGTCTCTCATGCAATACTTCTTAATTATGTACATAGCCTATTCCATTGCCTGCAAAACAACATAATAACAAGTGACAAAAACACTGCCACCTCTATCCTTGCTAACAGCAAGAAGAGCCAGTAAACCTCTCTCACTTTTTCATGATTCCTTTAACCATCTGATCTTGTGTTCTATTACGGCAGGTTTTTAAGCACTCCGAATGGTGCAATTAGCAGAACGTGAAAACAAAGCACCATAAGCATACAAGTGAACATGACAGCAGTGTCCAAGGACATCTCCATGGCAACCCCGTCGCTGTGCGGGAGGGGCTTTGTGATCAGAGACGGTGCACACACACACCCACCTCCTCCTTCACCGTGCCAAACTCGGGGTCCAAGGCTTTGAAATGGTACCTGAAGGAGCCCTCTCTGTCCACCGCCACTTTGAAGTCTCTGAGTGTCACTTCATCCAGCCTGCCAACAGGACACAGTCACTTACACACACACACACACACACACACACACCCAGCATGCCTGCCAACAGGACACAAGCAGTTACACACACGCGCACACACACACACACACACACACACACACCCAGCATGCCTGCCAACAGGCACACAGTACACATGCACACACACACACACACACACACACACATACCCATGCCTGCCAACAGGACACAGCAGTTACCACACCACACACACTACCCACTGCCAACAGACAAGCATACACACACACACACACACACACACCCAGCCTGCCAAAGGGACACAGTCAGTTATACACACACACACACACACACACTCAGTATGCCTGCCAACAGGACACAAGCAGTTACACACACACACACACACACACACACCCAGCCTGCCAACAGGACACAGTCAGTTACACACACACACACACGCACACACTCATACCCAGCCTGCCAAAAGGACACAGTCAGTTACACACACACACCCAGCCTACCAAAAGGACACAGTCAGGTACACACACACACACACACACACATACACACATCCAGCCTACCAAAAGGACACAATCAGTTATACACACACACACACACCCAGGCTGCCAACAGGACACAGTCAGTTACACACACACACACACACACACACAGCCTGCCAACAGACACAGTCAGTTACACACACACATACAGCCTGTCAACAAGACACAGTGAGTTACACACACACCTTATACACGCACATTGTACACATAAACGCACAAGTATACGTACACCCACACACAATCTCACAGTGAGTGGTAGGTAGCTGACCTTTTGGGGATATTAATAAGGAATGGTGTGAGTGAGCGGTCAGTGAAGTAGAGCACTTTGGTGGAGTCAGCAGGGTCCAGCACAGGACTACTGAGGGAGTTCACTGCTTCTGTGAGATTAACAGAGCAAACTGCTAGCAGGGCAATTTCACATTCTGACATCATTTATAAAACAAGAACTTTAAATATTGTGGCTCCTCAATTTCTCCAGTGAATATTTTCCGGATGCACAATTTTATTGAAAGAAATTCTTACTTAATTTTGAAATTAAAAAATAAAAGGGGTAAGCCCCATACATGTATTATAGTACCATGCTTATGATTTGAATATTTCAACTTTAAACACATGAGGTAGGTAGGAGGAACAGAAGGGTAGAGGGGAACAAGAAGGAGAAGGACCAGGAAGGTAAGGGAATGGGAAAGAGAGGGACCAGGAAGGCAGGAGGAACAGGAAAGAGAAGGACCAGGAAGGCAGGGGGAACAGGAAGGAGAAGGACCAAGAAGGCAGGGGGAACAGGAAGGAGAAGGACCAGGAAGGCAGGGGGAACAGGAAAGAGAAGGACTAGGAAGGCAGGGGAACAGGAAGGAGAAGGACCAGGAAGGCAGGGGGAACAGGAAAGAGCAGAAAACGGAATGGACTGCAGTGAAGGAGGCCTCACTACAACTGAGCGGCCAGGAGTCACGATTGCAGTGATTAGCTTTCTGCCCTGGAGACCGGCCTCGCCCCTGCAAGACACAAGCAAGCGTTTAACTGGGCAGCAAGGCCAGCAAGCACACAACTCTGAACACAGATAAGTCCTCACACACAGACTAGTGCATTAAAGAGTCAGTAATTACATGGCACTACAGGGGAACTGGATCATTGTAATTTGGTTCATTGTTTGCAACGTCAACTGATAAACTAGATGAGTATGGGTGTATGTGTATATGTGTATATTGTATATATGTGTGCGTGTGTGTGTGTGTGAAAGAGAGAGAGAGAGAGATGAAGCACCTTCCTTTCTTGTCTGTGGTGTGGGTTTAGGTCGTGGAGCCGGTCCATGAGGTTGGCCACGGCCTGCTCCAGGGTGTCGATGGTGTGGTGCTGGGGGTCATGACCACTGAAACTGTTCCTCAAACTCCGAAGGGCATCCCGTATGAGCGGCAGCTCTTCTGTCTGTGCGCGCACACACACACGTACGCACACGTACACGTACACACACAAGTGTCGGCGCTACATAATCTATACATCCATTCTGTAACACTGATTCAATGGCAATGTGGTAAAGCGTAAGAGCAGTGGACTCACCACCCCTGATGGGGACGCTGGTGATGGGGCCCTTCCCACTGTGTATGGGTAGCCATTATTCTGAGACTCAGAGAGCTGGATGAAAGCACACAGCAGTGGGATTAATATGACTGTAATCTGTCCTTCTCTGGATTGGCTGGATTGCACTGGAAGCAAAATGTTAACTTTATGGTGCTTTATATAGAATTTAGGTCACAGTCAATTTTTGTTGACTTTGGTTAATTGGTGAAACAAATTGAATTTTTCTGGTGTAGGAAAGTATAATATTCAATAGGTACTCACAAAGTTCACAAACACTGTTTATAGAATCATTCTTTCATTTCTCCAATTCCTTTGTATTATACCGTATTTTCAAAAGATGTGCATGTTCTTATTATGAGCTTAGTAGTATTTTTTTATTACTATTGTTTTCACATATTTAGGTGGTTGTATCAGAGTGTATGTATGTATGCATACCTTTTGACTGTTATTCTCAAACTCTGTACACAAAACCTCATCCAGTTTTGCTTGTTGCTGCTGGAGCAGTCTGTCCTTCTGTCCAATTTCCTTCTATACAAACAAATAGCACAATTATATCAAAATGGGTTTAGCTGAAATGTGGGTGTAATATTCACTTGCTTTGTAAATTGCTGAAAAATGTGAAAATTTTGTAAAAATTTGCATTGCTGTTAAATTAAAATGGCTGAAAACTAGGTGTGTAAAGGCAATTATCCGATCAATATCATTATGAATCAAAGCAAAATATGTATTTAAATGTCCATAATCTTACGGCAGTTTGCTTTGTAGCAACACTATCATTATCACTGTTTACGCTTCCTACTCAACCTCGCAATGACTCACACTAGTGCCATTTTTCCTGTTAAATGTGAAGTTTTTACACTCTTAACTTCATTTTTTTTCATATGTGCACATTGTAACCAAATTGTGTTAGCTAGATCATGTTTATTGATAGTTTCTTCCCATATTGGATGATTTTGGATCATATCATACCAAACTTTGTGATATTGCCAAATATTGCACCTTTGTCTCATGAATCAAAATTGAATCATATCATGGTGAAGCCTGAGGTTTACACCCCTAGTGAAAACAGACAGTGTTATAGGGTCTGTAGGTTTTATAGGGTCTGTGTTTTACTCACTTTATATTCACTCAGCATGCTGCTCATCTCTTCCACTTTCCTCTGCAACTCCTCCTGAGAATGTACACGTTGTTTACACACTCCTAACACACTGTTTACACACTCCCCACACAATGTTCGCACACTCCCCACACACTATTTACTCACTCCTAACACACTGTTTACACATGGTCTATAGTTTTACTGCGTTCAGTACATACCCAGTTGGTGCTGTGATTAGATGTTGGTATTTATATTTGTGTGTGTTTGTGTGTTTGTGCTATCATTGGTGCATGAGTGTGTGTGCGTGTGTGTTTGTGTGTGTGTGTGCATGCTTATGTTTATGTGTGCGTGTGTGTTTGTGTGTGTGTGCGCATGCTTATGTTTATGTGTGCGTGTGTGTTTGTGTGTGTGTGTGCATGCTTATGTTTATGTGTGCGTGTGTGTTTGTGTGTGTGTGCGCATGCTAATGTTTATGTGTGCGTGTGTGTTTGCGTGTGTGTGTGCATGCTTATGTTTATGTGAGTGCCTGAGTATCTCATTCAAACTCACGCTCTGTGCTGTTAGCGTGTCTCTGGCCATGTTGGACCTCAGCAGCTCCTGCTTCAGCTGCAGCGCAGACGCTTCCTGCGCAGACAGGCGCAGCTGCAGAGCATCCTGGCACAGAGATGCGGATCAGTGGTGTTTCCCAGGTGACCTAGGCCACAGCTGCACTGCAGTCCTAACCCGCTTTCCCGCATTACAGGAGGAGGAGCTCCTGCTGAAAAACTCGAGCACAGTCTCAGAGCCCTGCCCTGAATCGCTATAACTTCACTGCCTTTACTCTATCCTCTGCTTATATGAATGAAGAGGACAGGTCAGTTCTCTGTCAGTGAGAATGTGACGTAGTCACCACAGAGCATGCTTAACGAGCATAACTTCCTGTAATTCTGTAGCGGTTGTTCCTGTTTACTATGATTAAGAAGTTTGGGTTTAAGCATTTCCCTAAATTGAGAATTATATGATAGTGCTAATAGTCAATCAATTGATTAATCGGTTGGTGCGTTACATAGCCCCCTTTACTCTGTGAAGGGGGCTACTCTAAGATTCACCTTCATTCCCTGCAGGCTGAACATCTCCTGCTTGGACCTCATCAGCTCTTTCTGAGAAAAATAAAGAGAAAGAAAGAAAGAAAGTCGCGTGAACTGAAGTGAAAATATGCACCGCATCTGCTCAGCTTGAAACTATAGGCATTGTATTATAACTCTTGTTGATTGTGGAGTGAGGTTGAATTAACTGTTAATAGGGTTATGAGTGATTCACAGCTGTTTTAATTGGTTCACATGGGTGACTTTATTTGTTGAAGCCCAGTCCCCAATTAACCCTGTTTACCTTCAGGTCCTGGGACTCCTCCGTGCTCTGGTCCATATGACTACGGAGTATGACCTGAAGACAGGGTGAGTTTGATTTATATGCTTGAATCACATCCCTCACATGACGCCAGTTTACTTTAATTGACCTGATTCGTGGCCTGAATTCAGATGGTTCATAGCCCGTAATTGATTCACAAAGCATAAAAAAATGAAACGTATCCAGCAGTAACACCAAGTTGCAGTACATTTAAATCAAAGCAAATGGTTGTCTGTGACAGAGAGAGAGATGGTCATACCAGCTGCTGCTCAGTGTTCTCCACCCCCTCCCCCACACTCCCCTGTTCATCTTCAGGAAGAGAGCCATGGAGGAGCAAAGCCTGAGACACACACGCACACACGCACACACACACACAGTCATATGATTGTCAGAAAGGGTAGATTAATCACATTCATTCTTGAAGCAGTGTTTCTAAGAAACACTGAACAGTGTTACTTCAGTTAAACCTCCTATCTCTCCCCCAAGATAAGACGATAAATCATTTTAACGGGCACATGTTTGTGTGTGTGCGTGCGTGCGTGACAGCGTGTGTGAGTGAGTGAATGAGTGTGTGTTTGTGTATTTCACCTGTAGGCTGGACACCAGCTTTCTGGCCTCGTGCATCTCATTCTGTAGCTGCTCCTGTTGCTCACATAGCTGCTCCTCCCACGTAGCACGCCCCACTGACCAGGCATGCACTGGGGCCGCCCCCTGCCCACGGGGGGAGGGCTCTTCCTCATCACCTGCAGACGGAGCAGAGACAGAACATGCACTGGCTATTCAGTATTGCACATTTTAGCCGAGGAGGGGGTGACATCATTGGTCATCAACTGATGATGGATGACAAACCTGAGCATGGTGTACTCAGTCTCTCCTTTGGTTGGCCAGCCACACACTCCTTTTTGTCTTCTGATTGGCCGGTGATGGGCTCCGCTCTGTTTGAGTGTGTTGGACTGTTCGCGCTGAGGCTGGGGCAGCGGCCAAAAAGGAAAAAAAGAGCAACTTCTTTTAATTATTGCTATGGTGCACAGATTTGGACAACTACGTTTTCTATGCTTTGAAAATTTAATATTATTTATATTAGTGCTGTGTTGTCAAGCACTAAAGGTTATTATTATTATTATTATTATTATTATCATTATTATTATTATTATGTCAGTGAATCCAATAGCCTTATTCTTTAGAGCGCTAAGTAAAAATGAATTACAGATGACTTAGTCCAAGTGTAGTCCTGCAAGTACACCAGTAATAATTACAATCAAAACCTGTAGTGAAGAAATGTCCCAAGTAGTTACCATGCATTTGCAACCTCACGCTTTATATGGCTTGCAATACGGTACATTAGCCTCTGGCCAGCACTCAACACGGAGTTACACTGGCCGAGCTTAGTGGTACAGTCAAATGCAGTCTATTAATAATGCACACCAGAACCTCTTCAAAAGACATTAGCTTTATTAAATAGCATCTGTTCCAATTAAATACAATTTTATTGCCCCTTCTTAAAATGCAAGTCATGCATGCCTCCTCACAATTTAATCCTGTGGGGGCTTGTAGGGCAGTGAGCATGCGGTGAATGGTTGTGGTTGTGGTGTTCAGGCAAACCACTATTACACTATGGTGTTTTTAACACTGTTCTGTTTTACTGCATCCATAATTTGTGCTGTGATAGTACACCCTTTGTAGATACTTGGATATTTAAAAACATATCTAAATGCATTTCTTAAAATGATGGACCAGGCCTTTTAACAGTTAGACTGAATGCAACTTTGGGCAGTACCAGTTTGGACAGTGCATTCCCTAGTACCATAAACTGACCACATTACAACCGTGAAAGGACTGTTTGTTTCTGAGGCTCATAATGTAAAATTTACAGCTGGATAGATAAGGGAATGAATGCACATGGCTGAGCAGGGCATTTGGGTAATCCAGGTGGTTAATGAGCAGGGTATTTGGGTAATCCAGCTGGTTAATGAGCAGGGCATTTGGGTAATCCAGCTGGTTAACGAACTGGGTATTTGGGTAATCCAGGTGGTTAATGAGCAGGGTATTTGGGTAATCCAGGTGGTTAATGAGCAGGGTATTTGGGTAATCCAGGTGGTTAATGAGCAGGGCATTTGGGTAATCCAGGTGGTTAATGAGCAGGGTATTTGGGTAATCCAGATAGTTAGTGAGTGGCCTTTTTTTGAGAAGCACCTCTGAGCATGTTGTAGAATTATGAAACACTCCCTCTCACTCTCGCCCCCTCTCACACAACACAGGACACAGGACAGCGACACATGGGACAGGCCATGATAACCTGAGGTGACAGGCCATGAAGAGAACATCTGTCAGGGGAAAAATCGACTTTCACCTGCCCAGGCTACTCCGGTAAGGGGGTAGGGGGTCTCACACAACTGCTCCCAAGATGGAACTGGTGACTAAGACTGTGAACCTGCAACTTTCAAAGCCTTCTCTATGATAGTAGTCATAGAGAGCGGTCATGTTTTCTCTCTGTGGGAGTGACATTTTCCCCCTATGCTGAGTTCCCAGTTAGGGAAATATGATCGTTTAGTCAGTGGTGGGGTTTGAGTGTGTCTGATTTCACAAGACCACCCGCTGTCATGACTCTGCTTCTGCTTTCTGGCCTCAGGGAGAGGGTGCGTCTGACTTAGGTGTTCAGACACAGGCACAGGCTGATCAGACACAGACAAAGAGGCAGCATGAGATAGAAGGTATGCAACGAAGAACAGGAAAGGCTGGGGGAGAGAGGGACTAAGGCTTATACATGGGCTTAAATTTCTTGTTAGAAAATTCTTTGGCATGCCAATAAAGCTGGTCTGAATCCATGAGAGAGAAAGAGAGAGGGAGAGAAAGAGTGAGTGAGAGGGAATGTGAGTGAGAGAGAATGAGAGAGTGTGCGTGTGCCTGAGAGAGAGGGAGAGAGAGTATGTGTGTGTGAGAGAGAGAGAGTGTGTGTGCCTGAGAGAGAGGGAGAGAGATTATGTGTGTGAGAGAGAGAGAGTGTGTGTGTGCCTGAGAGAGAGGGAGAGAGAGTATGTGTGTGTGAGAGAGAGAGAGAGTGTGTGCCTGAGAGAGAGGGAGAGAGAGTATGTGTGTGTGTGAGAGAGAGAGAGTGTGTGTATGTGTTTGCGAGAGTGTGTGTGTGTGTGTGTGTGAGAGAGAGAGAGAGAGAGAGAGAGAGAGAGAGAGAGAGAGAGAGCATTTGTATTGACACTGCTACTGGTAAGCCATGCAGAACCATGACCAACATGTGTTTTCCACATGTGAATCCCCCCCCCCCCCCCACACACACACACACACTGTGTAACAGCATGCATACAGAGGCCATACAGTAATACCCCTCTGTTCCACAGGAGTCACATTTAAATCTGCCATCTCTCAGTGTGGGGATGTAAATGTTTTTCCTGAAATGTCTGGTTGAAGAGCTCTAAGGGGAAAAACTTAAGGACCCAATGTAACTGCTGCCCGCAGACCCACAGAGGGAGATTCAGTAAAAAAAATAAATAAATAAATAGCGGTAGGCTGAAAAAGCATTTTCCACAAGGGCAACCATAAAGTCAGTATGTCTTTAATCCTGAGAAATAATAGGCGTTTTTTCCATTCTAGATGGTACTAGGAGTCAGAACTTTCTGTGCTGTAAAGCAGAGAGCAGAGTACAGCCTCTTGGGTGTATTCATCATGTGACCTATTGTTCAATCCTTTACACTAGCAAGTGCTAACCGCAGGGAGGCAAGGACCTCAGACCAAATTAAACTCACTCTAATATATCAACATGAACACAGACCTAAATGCTTCCCTGTGGTTACTGCACTGCCTGTGTTGGCTGTTTAGTCTGACCTTAGCATTACTTCAACATACAAGTGACGTTCACATTCAAAGTGTGAGGGCTATTATAGACTGAAATTCCGCCCCCATCCTAAATCTACTTGACATTTTTTTAAATGATTTGAAGTTTTTTCTCTTTCTTCTACTCTCTCAGTGGGCTTTCACTTTCTGAAAAATAAGCGCGTCATCTTAGTTATAAGTATATCACACTTCGTTATGTTAATTTATTTCATTTTCTTTATGTTTTTTTCTGTATGCTTTGTTTTTTAATTCAACCAGGATAAAATTCTAGATTTTCTTATTCTCCTTTCCCTAGCTTTTATCAGACAACGCTTTCTCAGTGATTGCAATAATGAGAAAATGATCATAATGATCAAATAGCCGCTAAATATTCATAATACTGCGGTATGTACGTTATACACTATAATCTGTAAGCCCTCCACAGTTGCTAGGAGACAGGAAGCATCTTTGTCTCTCCTGCACTGTGGCTCAATCTAACATGGCCGCTTCAGCCCTAAACCTGTCATCCTTACCCCATATTTACTGTCGAATTCTATTTATACAGTCACACGACATTGTGGTGTACATTATGGTTTTTAACATGGTTTTGGGTCGGTTAGCGACAGACTATTGCCTGTGCTTTGTAGCTAGAAACAGCAGTGAAAATTACAGTTGCTGGTTGTGAAAGAAATACGTCAGAAAGTGTGTTCCATGAAGAAGATCACCGTACATAACAAACCACTGTAACCTTTTAACTTTTTTGTATTGTATTTACTTACTGTTTGTCGTGAAAGACAGCAGTTACCATTAGACTCCAGAGCAAATTACAAAAGCTGGAAACATGGTTCACAGTTTATATAGAGGAGGAAAACTTGTCCTTTGGGACAGTCCAGCAATGAGAGGAGAGAGATAGGGAGAGAGAGAAAGAGAGAGGCGCAAGAGAGAAATGTCAGCAAGAAGGACGAGCAGGCACTATGCTGTAGGCAGAACTCTGTTCCCCATGGTTACTTCTCTGAACGATCAACTGGACACAGCTAAAGCTGTTATTCTGAAGCGGATGGTCGGCCTGACATCCTCCATCGAGCAGATAGAGACAGGTAGAATGAAGGTGATGGCTATCTGTACTACTGAATGCTGCAATCATTTGACTTTCAGAACACTAAATAGAGAAGAAAACAGCTGATCTTCATTATAGTTTCTAATATTAGATATGAAAATCAGACCTCTAGATTGGACCTAGTCATGATTTATAAAAGAATTTTTGTAGCATAATAAACATCTGAAACGTTATTTATTTTAATAAAAACTGAAACAAGCATGGCCGATGGTCAAATGAAGTTGTTTTTAACTTACAAACTCCCTATTCAGCACTAACTTACTTTAGCACATAGACAGAACCATCCTAAGAGGAACATGTTGCGCTGTCTTATACTGGCATGCGGACAGTGCAATTTTACACTGTAACACACATAACAGCAAGTGTGGTTTAGCACAGAGCAATGCACTGATCTGCATGATGACAGCATCTGATGTAATCCACAATCATCTCTATGACCACAGTACATGAGGACAGGACATCATCAACGGTCATCGAATCAATGCCAGGAAATGCCACGTACCCCTTAAGACACACTGTCACACACACACACACACACACACACACGTTCTAGCCAAACTTCGAGCGACCAGCAACGCCAGCAACACAGTTTGGTGGTGGAAAGCGTGCTCAGCGTGGGCTGCTGCTGTTAAACCCAGAGCAGATGCAATCGCTGGGATTGGGAGAGACAGACAGAAAGACAGCCAGCTATGACATCATGATTAAAGAACACAAAAGTCTTACCATTTCATCTGCTTGGCTCCCATTCTGCCCGCCCCTATTGCGCTTCAGTGCTCCGGCTGGGCCAGAGTGGTAAGCCTGGGTCCTCGGTCAGTGACATCCCCAAAACACATCAGTGCACGGCGGGAGGGCGGGGCCACTGGATGGAGGATAAGAGAGGAGAGGAGTGTGTGTCCGTCTCCGGCAGGAGTGGGCTGTTTAAAAGCAGCCCCTTCCCTGAGGCGCAATCAAGGACCCATGCCTTCCCTGCTCCTCCTGCTCACCCCCCACCCCCTCCGTGTGCCCTCGCCGCAAATACAGCGCGCTCCTCCAAATCCTCCTCTTCCCTCTCTCCTCCCGTTGTACTCCTTCTGTGTGCTGTTCTCTCCGTCTGTTCCAGCTCTCTCTTCTCTTCCCACTCTGTGTGATTCCCCCACTCACACAGGAGCCACTGGCATCAGGCACCGAAATTCACTCGCTATTTCTGCTCTCTCTCTCTCTCTCTCTCTCTCGCTCGTTTTCTGCACGGCTCTCGTCTGATTTCCCTCCTCTTCTCCTCTTTCTCTACCTCCCTCCCTCCTTCCCTCCTCTCTTGCTCTCTCGCTCACCCGCTCAGTAAGGGCTGTGTGTTCTGTGTGGAGGGCTGTGTGTTCCTGTGATCTAGGGATCTGGAATCTGGTGGTTTGTTTGTGAAGCTCCTGCACAAATTATCCTGTGGATTTTAATGACTTAATCTAAGTAAATCATGACTCGATTTGATTTTGAGTCTCATAAACAATTTTCCACCCGCAAATTTAACACCCACACACACACACACTCACACAGACACACACACACACACAGGACAAGTTGAGACATGCGAGAACAGCAAATGATATACCAGGATTCAGACAATGATCTTTAAAAAAATACTAGCTGGTAAAGAGTGACAGTGGCTCCCACACAAAGACGGCACGTGAACACAGAACAGAAGAGCCCTGCACTGCCGAACAGTTCTGTAAGAAAAAATTATGGAAAAAATTAAAAAACCATTATTTGTAAAACTAAAAAAAAAAAACCTCTTTTTAAAACACATTCTTAGGCTGGCTTTTACTGAATTTGTCAAGTGAATTATCTTGTACTTCTTTGTGCATCGGACATTTTTAATCATTTTCACAATTTTAATTTATTCTTTTTCATATTTGTTATGTGAAGTAAGATTTTGATGAACTCTTAGTTATGTAATTATCTTTAATCATCCTGTTTTCATTCATTTTACTATTATTACTCAATCCTTGTTTCTGTCTTCTTTCCTGTTTCACATTTTTTAGTATAGACATTGCTCTAATCAAGACAGTGTAAACCAGTTGAACTCAAACATTTCTATCTTCACTGCCTGGTCTGGTAACTCCCAGCTACATTCAGGATATCCCTGTGGCTAAGAATGTGAGCAATTATGCTTGTGCAATTATTGGACATGGGAAACATCCAACTTCCTGACTGTTTAGTTGGGGATCTTTATAATAAGGAGAACAATCTTTTGCATGCATCTCTAGATCAAAACTGCAAGTACTTGATGATCTTGATAGGCAGCAGGAGGATGTTGAACAGTAATTTAGTTCCCCTGTAGTCAGTCACGCAGTATAACACTAGCTCTGTACAAAACCCTTCACTGCTAACACACTGATCACTGCTACAATCAGAGCATACACTGACAATCTATGATTTCCCATCACAGTAATGTGAATGTAATCTTCCGAATGATCCAATTAATCTACCGTCAAACTGCCTAAAATAATGTTCCTGGACCCCAAAACAAGCAGTCACAGCCACTATTTTACACAGCCAGTAAATTACAGACCAGCACAGAAAAAGGAACGACTGGTTTTAAGTATTTTTATCATAAGCTGTATAAGAATACCGCAGGGACTGACTAATCTAACCTCAGTAGGAACAGGAGTAGTAGTGTGTGCCTGGCGTTTTGGTTTGTTACCGGGGGACAGAGCCTCCCCTGTGTGGCCCATTGTCTGCCGGGCGCAGCACACTCGGCCTCATTGTCTTCTGCGGCTCTCTGGCGTCCGCCGCACAGTAAACAGCGCGCCTGTTTCCACGGATACCCGCCGCTCCGTGTCCCGCGCTGTGAGTGACCCCCTGAAGAGCGAAATGAGTCATACCCACCTCCCCTCTGATAAAGGCGTGGCATCAGCCTTCACAATAATAATAATGATGATAATAATAATGATGATGATGATCATAATCATAATTATCATCATAATCATTGTAGTCATCGTCATCGTCATCATTTTGAAGGATTGCATTTATGTACAGACTTTATTGACACAAACCCATTTACACTGAAGAATAGGGAAAGCTGACCACAAGTGCCAAAAATGCATAAAAACCAACCTAGATACCTTAGTCATACCAAATACTCCATTGACACTAGCCACCAAATCACTTAAGTACAAACAGGACTGTCACCTAAAATATTTTTACATTAAGGAAGTCAGACAATTCATGCAATTTAGTAGTGAGGACAGACCTCCTGAACAGTTCTGTGTTGCACCTTAGTTATGTAAGACAAGCACTCTGTAGACCCTGGCACTGAAGTATTGTATGTAGTTTTTCATTGAAGACTACCGTATGATAACCTCCATAAGTTTACATCTGGGTGATGCACAGCTGCCATTTTCCCTCAGAACACCGTCGACATGCCAGCTGGAGCAGAGAGGGAGAGAATTATGAAGCCAAATAAGCCAGGAATGAAAAGGCAGCCAGGTTGAGAGAGCCAAGTCGGGAATTTGGCCAGGACTTGGGGTCACCCTTTCTTCTTAGTTTAAGTGCAATGGGTTCTTTCATGACCACCTTGACTAGGATCTCAGTTTAATGTCTCCTCTGAAAATCTGCAGTGTCCTCCTGCACAGTGTCCCAGTCCTGTCCTGTGCCATTATGTCCAGGCTGAAGACTACCCCCCTTCTGGTGCACTGACACCACTTTCAGCAGCAATTTAGTCTTCAGTCCCAGTAACAGCCAATCATAGCCTGGTTCAGGTTCAGTCACCAGACAGGGGAAAGTAATGGTGGCATTTTGCGCTGAATCCTCTGAGATCAAGTAACTCAGGCACTGCTGAAAACTGTGTAAGACCTGCACCCAGCTGTAATATTGAGGCCCATTCCTGCACACTGCACAGCTGAAGATCATTAATTCATCATTTTAGCCACAACTCTTTATCCATTGGCGATTAGTAGAGGAGACGTTTCACATTGTGCGGTGAAATGTATTGCTGCCCTGACAGGCTATTCAAATGGCCACTTAAAGCTGCAATTAATTATGCATTTCGGCTCGCAGGAACAGGCATAAGTCTCTTCGCCACTGCAGGGGAAGCCGCAAATAAACAAACACAGCTTGATACAAAGTTAATGACAGATAATTTAATTTGAGGCTAATTTGAAGTCACGGAATTGCCTGGCTTGTGGTGCTGGTGTGGGCACACACTCCATAAAGCAGATAGACTAGAATCATCAGACCCTACAAATGGCTTCTACTGGCAGGGAAAGTCATCTTTTAAATGTATGAAGAGATTATTGATATGACAGAGAAGGTTTATGTTAACATAGAAGGGCTTTAACCAGAGAGAATGTACAGAAACTGCTGGAAGGAAGAAAGCACAAGAGTCCTTGTGTTTCTAAAAACAAACAATGCACGAGTGAGTCTGAACAAGCCGCATAAGACTATCTTTGTTCAACAATCAAGAGTCTTTACTTGAGGCTGAAAGGATCACGCCGAGACCAGTGAATGCAAGCTGATTGGACAAGGAGGGACCGTCCTATCTTAACGTATCACAAGCTGCCCCTAGCATGAGCACACGCAGGCACACACACAGGCATGTGGACGCATGCAGCCCCACAGTGAGGTACAAATAGCCTTTCTGGAACACAGTTTTCTTGGTTTTCAGCTCGGTTTTGCTTCGTTTCAAAATTAGAATGAAGAGAATAAAGTTAATATTAGCCACCAAGCACCCCCCCCCCCCCCCCAATAATGAAACAAAACTAATAACAGAAGGAAGGGTGGTACAGGGAGGTATTTTCAGGTGTGTTGTCTTTAGAAGAAAAAAAAACTCTTCACAGCTCAATGGCATGCTGTGGTTTCAGGTTCTGGTATTCTGTGTGTCTCTTTGATAATGCCACATCTACAATCTCACATTGCATTTTTTTTAAATATGCCCACGGCAACTTTTGCTTAAACATGCCAAAGCACATTTGGCTAAGTTACATTCCAGTCCTTACACATCTGCAAGTACTGTATGCTGTTACACTATCATGAGGCAACACGACCAATTAAATAAATGATTGGCTGGAATTGATTTTGCACCAGTAATCTACCTTAGGGGAGACTATGAGTACCATCTGGGGTAACATGCTGCAGACAGATTGCGAACAAACCCTGAATATAGTCAAGGATTCAGAGGAATCAAGCAGGCTTTATTAGCATGACAGGAGATATTCAGTGTTGCCAAAGCATTGTGTAAAAATGACATTAAGCTTATTTTTAGGCCTCCCCCACCCACTTCAAAATAGAAGTACAGCACCACTAAATGCAACTCACAGCCACTAGAGGGCAGAATAAGATTTTTTGAAGATGGAATGCGAGCAGAGTGCTGATGTTGCCCATGGCACAGAACAGGAAGGAGGAGCTACGGTGTGACAGTGAGAGACAGAACATGCTGAAGCCTCTTACTCAAAACCAGTTCTTCTTTACAGGTCATTATTCTATCTTTATTTTCAACAGAAATGGATGGTCTTAATTTTCGTAGTTTACAGGCACAGACTAGCCCACCTAAGAGCTGTTAGAATAAGCACAGAACACCATGCAAACAAAAGCAGTGACTCTAGCAGTTTGTGTTCTTTTACCCACTCCTACAGTTTCAAGAGTCAAAAATACTACTGGTCTGCTGCTCAAGAGTACTGGACCTCAGAGTTCAAGGTTACTCCAAGATATTGTTACCACATTTATTGCATACTTGGTGTACAGTACACTCTGATGATGAAGACTTAAAAGGGCCTAAGCTGTGTCTCATTTCATATACTCATCTACTACATGCTACATACTGTACTAATCGCACATATGCTATGTTCGCACTGTTAAGTCATTAGTGTTGCTGAATGATTAGGTGGTACATGCTATGTGCCATTTGGCCTTTGTTCTCTGCAGACATGTGCAAACCATGCCAGTGGCCTTACCTTACATTCTTTTTGGCAAACAGCTGTCAAACAGATGTATTGGGATCTATGGCCAACAGTTTGCACACATTCATTTTTTGGCTTTTATTTCTGTTTTTTGCCTTATCACACGGGCATAACAGATACACTCTATGACACTCAGGCGGCATACTATTATGTTTGCCAGTGCTGTAATATGCCAGCACATCTCACCTTTCTAACTGGTGCTGTTTGCCTGGAACCAGATATAGCATTCCACTGTACATATACATTCCTGCCATACTAGAGTCCATCATTTCAGTCCCATGGACAGATAGTATGCCATTTCAGATAGTATATTTTCATGAGAATTAGCCCTGTATGACCCCAGCTCTAGTTTGCTCCAGCGAATGAAAGCCACACCCGCTGCTGCACTCTAGCATGGTCCCTGGGGATGAAGACCAGGTGGGGGAGGGTTGGGTGGGGAAGGGGGGGGGGGGTGATAACAATCCCCTGGCACAGGAGGTGTCTGGAAAACGGGCACATCTGAGGTGCTGGGGTGGCGGCTTGGCACTGACCATTCCCATCCGAAAACACAGACAGTACCAACAAGCAAAAAAATGTTTCGTCTGACCACAGGGGGACCCTCCAAATCCCCCCCCAAAATAATCCTGCGGCCTTTGTTTGAATGGAATCACACCACCAGATTAAATAAACACACAAAGTGTCAGAGAGAAAGAGAGCAATGGAGAGAGGGTGCGAGGGCGAGACAAAACACTTGACATCACTGTTCTAGAAAGTTCAGAGGGAGGGCGTGAGGCTGGCACCGACTGGCAGAGGTGGGTATATATGAGGGAGCAGAGGGAGGAAAGCAGCCCAGCGCTCTCTCTCTCTCTCTGTTTATCGTGTGGTCACTCGCTCGCAACTGGGTAACAGCGTAGCCCCGAAGCCTCGAGCCCCAGTCAGGATGGAAATCCCCATTCAGCACCCCTGGTTCCGCCGCCCGCTCCTCCCCTCCTTCTGCCCCGCCCGCATCTTCAATCAGTACTTCGGGGAGGTGGTGCCGGAAGACGACGTCTCAGACTCTGTCTACTTCCCCCGCATACCCCTGCTCAGCCTGGGAAGCTGGATGGACAGTGGGCTTTCAGAGGTGAGTAGCAGAGGCCTGCGCCACTCTCTCTCTCTCTCTCTCTCTCTACTTCTCTCCATCTCTCTCTCTCTCTCTCTCTCTCTCTCTCCAGGGGCACAAGCACCAATGCATGAACGCACAAACCAAATAAAACAACATCTCATTAAAGCTTTATGTCTTCTGGTCAAGTGCTCACATTATTCTGATTTGGTCTTCTTTAAAAAAAGTAGTGATGCTTTATGAACTTACCGGGCTAAATGAAGGTTCAGTAATAATGTTACTGAATGTAATGTTAATGAATTATATCTGTTTGGAATCCACTTGTCAATCCATTGGGACCATGCTGCACACGCTCCTTTCTTTCTGATATCAAAACTTAAACATCCATCACACCCAGGAGCGGCAGATGTGTGAGGGTAATGATGAGCTGGGTGCCATATATGGTAACAGACTCTAGAGGGCTGCAAAAATTCATTGTCTATGAATACATGCCATTGAGAGTCTTTTGCTTGTGGCTATTTGTGACTGTGAAGCTCCAAAGTGTTCTAGATCTTTCCAAGAGGCAGCTTGTTTCAGCACTTGCCATATGCGCCACCCCTTTGTGCACCATGACACTGTGCTAATGGCATGGTTTAGATATCACTGTTTTTGAATGAAGGCTGACTGACGCAAAGCAAATGTTTCATGCCTTAGCACTATCATGCAATCATTGTTCATTGTTTACAGTTGATGTAGTTCATAATACACCATGTTTTAGAATACCCTCCTGACTATGATGGGTGAAAACAATGAGGTGATATCTCATTTGTATAGAATGATTAGAAGGATTTTATTTTCTCATTCTCATTTTCCTCTCTAGTATGCATTCAGCTCACCAAAAATATGTGCAATATTTATGTATAAACAATGCAGTTTCACATATGCACAAATATGCATGTGCATTAAAAGATACTCAGTTGAATTGAATTTAATATTATTATTTATTTGCTGCATGGAGGTGGGAGTTTGCATTGTTTCCAGACAGCAGTGATGTGCTGAACCACAATCAGCATTCGTTGACCAGGCTATTGTGAGCCGTACAAAGTTATACAAGGCAGACTATATTCTGGAGTGGACAGAACTAGCTGACCAAAATATGTGCCACCCATCCCACCCTCCTCGTGGGATTCTGTCTCAATGTAACCCCAGTCTGGAATCCTGGGCCACATCTCCCACTGCCAGACCCGACCTGGGGAACAACTGGCCTGACAAAGGCGCTTTCAGCATTTCTGCTAGCTCCGTTTGCACTCCTTCAGAGAGTCTAAAGTCATCTCACGTTCTTGTGCGTGTTATTGAAAGGATAAATCAGTAATAGTTATCTGAGAAAGATTACTGAGAAAACGTCAGTAAGTACAAACTGAAAAATTGTGCCAGGTTGCTGAACTCAAGGTCACTTCTGAGCCAGGACAAGGGTCAGAACTACCCAGAAACAATGTGCAGCTGAATCATGTTTCATGGAAGCCTTTGTTGTCATCATTATTTCCAGGAAAGTGAATTCTCAGGCCGTTGCTGGTGTTGTTATCTTGTCAAAAGGTCATTTAAGGGTTCAAAGTGAAGGGTGCTGTTGTATCTGAGCGATGAGAGATAAGAGGAGGAAACTGCTAGACAGTAACTGTGTGTCCTCTGATTGCTATCACGGTGTATCGGAAAAGCCCTGCATATGCTGTTATGACTGAGATTGTGTGTGTCCGTAGATGAAGCTTGACAAGGACCGATTCGTCATCAACCTGGATGTGAAGCACTTTTCCCCGGAGGAGCTGAAAGTCAAGGTCAATGGCGAGTTTATTGAGATTCGCGGCAAACACGAAGACCGGCAGGTAACAAAAAAAACCTTAACCAATAAGGTGTAGATTTTGCTACCCTCTTCCAGCACATCTCTCCTATATCTCCTATATCATACCCTGAGACATAGAATTGACTAAAATAATTAAAAAATATGCATCTTTCTCTCTCTCTCTCCCTCCCTCCCTCCCTCCCTCCCTCCCTCTCTCTCTCCCTCTCTCCCTCTCTCCCTCTCTCACTCTCTCTACAGTATGGTACAGCCTGAAAATGAAGACCTTTTATAGTTTTCATTTTTGGTGGCTTCTCAAACACATGCTTCAAATCTTTAATTTAGCCTCAGGGAAAGTCAGGCTGCTTACGTGCTGTGTGCAAAGCTCTTTTTACACCACCCCCGATGCCCTTGGGGCTCATTGAAGCCCAACCAATGTAGAAGAGCTACACAAGTGGAATCATTATTTGAAATGTGCTATTTTAGAGTGTAGAAAAACTGAGCATTTTATGTCATTGTTGATCACCCCAAACAGGACGAACATGGGTTTATTGCTCGGGAGTTTGTCAGGAAGTACAAGCCGCCCGTAGGGCTGGATCCAGGCTCCATAACTTCCTCTTTGTCCTCAACCGGCGTGTTGACAGTGTCTGCCCCTCGCAAAAAAGTGGAGGTCATGGAACGCTCCATCCCCATCACCCATGAGAGGAAGTAGAACCACCAGCTGTCTGCCCTCCTGCCGTGCCCCTGTCTTTCACTCTGCTGAGCTCCTCCTCATTGAGCATTACAAGCCCCACCCCTGACTCTCCATTGGAGAATGCAAGCCCCACCCCTGACTCTGGGAAATCAAGTGCAATCCTCCAAGCTTCTGCCCTGACTGGTATGGGGTTAAAGCATGAATGACAGAGAAACACACTGGTTTGTTGCAGTTCTATGACTAGCTTCTCCTCAGAGAGCAAAATGCATCACAAATCTGCTGGTGAATTGGAGACGTGCACTGCAACCAAACTATATAGTGAGGTTTTCTTACACAAAGTAAATAAAATATTATTTTGAAGGAGTAATTTATTTCTAAGAAAGATGAGAGAAACAGAAAAATAACACATTGGATGTCATTTTCATTTTCAAAAAGTGTTGAATCAAAAAACTGCAAAATATTATTATTTTATTTTTATTTATCTGACTAGTATTACAGAATGAAATGTATGGGCAAGGGCTTGCGGTAATGACTGAAAAAAGCCACCCTGTTTCAATATTATGCTTTCTGTTATATTTGTTGCTGACAATCCATAGCCTTATACATTGCAATAACATGAGCTGTATAATAACAATGGCAGTAATAAACCTGATGTAACAAACAAATGACCTCAATGTCTCTGTGATTTCTGTTTCAATTGTATATCTCAGTTTTGGTTTTTCTTTTATTGTGGGGGCATTTTGCTTTAGAAGCATCTCTTGCTAATGGACAAAAAAAATTTCAAAAACATACAATCAACATCTAAATATCATGTAAACAAAAAAAATATATAGTTGAATTATGATTAAAATGGCATAATGTATTATTTATATAGCGCAAAATTGTTATATGTCTCATAGATCCATTAAATAAATTTAGGCTCTGATCTAATTTCAGATTTACATTGGTTTTCTTAAACCGCCACATTTCATCGTGTTTTGACAAAGACGTAACGTTATTCCAGTTTCTTAGATTCTGCTCTGATTTAATTTACAGTCTGACATTGCGTTACGATATTATTGACACAAATGTGTCCAATAAGAATATACCAAGTTAGCCTATCATTCTGCTCAGATTTGATTTACAGTTTGACATTGCGTTACGATATTATTGACACAAATGTGTCCAATAAGAATATACCAAGTTAGCCTATCAAAATCTTGGTGGGCGGTTCAGCATCAGAGCGTTGTGACGTTGGCTACAAGGGAAACATGTTCGAATTCGGAGGAAGTCAGCCATTCTCAGCGTTTGTACCTAGGGTTTGTTGACAAACACTTTATGAAAACCTTTCTAAAAACCGAACGGTAAGAATTTATTCATGTATAGAAGTAACTGTAGATTCACCATAGTCTTGATACAGTGAGACCGCGAGTATGTCTAAATAACAGATACCTTCACTGTGGACTGAGTCCATTTTCAGCCAGCTAATGCTAACTGGCTAATTACCTTTGTAAATGCACATGAACTGTAGGGTATCTAGCTAGGCAGCTAGCATTGGCTGTGTTGAAAAGTGATTTGATTTATACAGTTAGCAAGCTTCTTGGTTGTAAATTTTGAACGTGTTTTTCTTGTCGGGAGATGAGTGTGTTAGCTAGTGTGGTTAACTCAAGTAAGCGATCTAGGCAATTCAAAGGAAAACTCAGCAAACTGGCTAGTTGTTGAGCTAACGTTAGCGCCACATATTGCACTAAAATGAAAATGGTTCTTGGCTGAGTAATTCCGGGAATACAGTGTAGTTATCTTGAAAGTTATCTCAACTCTGTAGCATTGCTTAACCTTCAGTTGAAAGAGGTCTGACCTATATAACGTTAGCCGCAAATATCAGGTTCTATATTGTAAGAAATGATAGGAATCGACATCGTTCAAATTATTTATGTAATACTACGGATTCAGAAGTGTACATTTTTGTATTAACCAACGTGCCTTTCTCCGTTTTGTTTTGAAGGTAAATAGAAAGTAGGTCATTCTGAGAGATGGCCTTATGGTTTGATTTATACTGCCCAGGCCGTAATTCCTTTTCCATGCTCAGCTGTAATAAGTGCTTTGCCTTTTGTACTTCTAGGTGACATCATGTCCCAGATACCTATGGGTAAAGTGTTATTCAGAAATCTACTTCGCCACACGGGTGCTCATAATAAGGTGAGTGTCCAGAAAGTGTCTGTATTTTGCTGATTAAGTGAAATTCCTGGCTAATTTTTTCTTCGACTAATTGGTAACGCAAATGCAGCTGATAATTGTTTTAAGTGACATAAATTGAGCCTGTGTGATTTGTATGCACAGATTCTAGAAGAGTCTGAGATGTGGAAGCAGAGGGACATGGAGAAGCATTCTTCGGATGACCAGGTTATGCTCCACGGACGAAAGCCTGCACACATGTACAGGTTCGACTCATCTTTAAAGTACACACATTTACTGTTTTATGCCACTGTACGTGCCTATGTCTGCATGCATGCATATTTGTGGGCAGATTGCACATGAGAAAGAGAGAGTGAGAGAGAGAGATAGAGAGAGAGCATTCCTAGCACAACTCTTCCTGGTTTTCTGAGTGGCTGTGTTGCGATTGTACTACAAGCATCCCTGGTGAGAGAGAGGGACCCGCAAACGCTCACAGAAAGACATGCCGTGTCACAGGGGTCACATGCACTGCGACCGCTTCCTGGAGGAGACCTCCGCCTCGGGGGACAGGGACAGGGAAGACGACCGGGAGGCCCGCTTCCTGACCCGGAAAATTTACGAGATTAAGGCCAGCGACCCCAACAGGTGTTTGTCAGCTGTTACAAACCAAGAGACTGGAATAGCCACAACAGTATTTATTTGGTGCTGGCATCCAGGATAACTTGTATACTGTTTGTAATGTATTATTTATTTGTACGGCCGGATGTTTGCTAAAGGAATGAGGGTTACGTGCAGAAGCAGTATAGCCCGCCTGCAAATCAAACCTGCGATGCTTGGCTTACTAGCGGGCTCCTTAACCACGGCACCGCACCGCCACCTCCAGGATGGGAGGTCTCAATACAGACTTTGTTTTTTGTACAGTGTGGACTGAATATGTTTGCATCCTGCTGTGTGTGGACTGGACATGAACGTGTTTGTGTTTGTTGCAGGTGGGGGCACAGCGGGTTTAAGGAGCTCTACCCAGAGGAGTTTGAGTCGGGCGGGTAAGACCTCATCACGGAAATCTCACACCGTTTTATGGCAGGTCGCGCTTGCCTGCTGCAGTTTGTTTCTGTCCCGTGGTCAGCCCAGTTCTTTTTCAATTTCTCTGCTAGCGAGAAGGAGGGCAGCGACGGCGAGAACCTGCAGCTCAGGAAGAGGAGGAGGGCCAGCCTGGGGGGCGAGAGACACAAGCACTCCAAGAAGTCCTCCCGCAAGAAGAAGAAGAAAAAGGAGAAGAAGAAGAGGAAGGTGCAGGAGGAAGAGGAGGAGGAAGAGGAAGAGAGCAGGAGGAGCAGCAGCAGCGAGAGGAGCGACGGCGAGAGGCGCAGACGACGGAGGAAAGGCGGCAAGAGCAAACACCAGAGGAAGAAGAAGGAGAGGGAGAGGGAGAGGAGGGAGGAGAGCTGCTCGGGGGACAGCGCCTCAGAGGGGGGCGGGGGCAGGCGGGCGCGGAGGCCCGGGAAACGCCGCAGGAAGGCGGGGTCGGACGGCGAGGGCCGCGCCCCGGACGAGCCGCACAAGAAGAAGAGGAAAGACTGGAAAGCCGCGAACGAGGAGAACTCTGAGGAGAGCTCGGAGGACTGAGAGCCGCGCCCTCGCCCAACACCGTCTGAACGCTCGAGCGGTCGCACAGAAGCACAGCAAGCCGCAAAGCTGGCCAGAAGCCCGCAATAACGCTGGGGCTCGGGGCCTGCAGGAATACTGGGGCTCAGTGTCTGCAGGAATACTGGGGCTCAGTGCCTGCAGGAATGCTGGAGCTCAGTGCCTGCAGGAATACTGGGGCTCAGTGTCTGCAGGAATACTGGGGCTCAGTGTCTGCAGGAATACTGGAGCTCAGTGTCTGCAGGAATACTGGGGCTCAGTGTCTGCAGGAATAGTGGGGCTCAGTGCCTGCTTGAATACTGGGGCTCAGTGTCTGCAGGAATACTGGAGCTCATTGCCTGCAGAAATACTGGAGCTCAGTGCCTGCAGGAATACTGGAGCTCAGTGCCTGCAGGAATACTGGAGCTCAGTGCCTGCAGGAATACTGGAGCTCATTGCCTGCAGGAATACTGGGGCTCAGTGCCTGCAGGAATACTGGAGCTCAGTGCCTGCAGGTATACTGGGGCTCAGTGCTTGTTGGTGATTCTGTGCCAGTGGACTCTTCATGCTCACTGCTGTCTTCAGTGTCACTGCTGTGTGTCAGAAGGAAGGTTTCCCCTGTTAGAGGTGCCCAGGGGCTCATTCCAATCATGTAATTTTACCTCCTTGCTCTTCGCTCCTAGCTCCACCCATCTGAGGATGCAAGGAAAGGAAGCAAAGAAAGGACGTAAGGACAGAGGAATCGAGGAAACATGTATTAGGCAAAGGGGAACGTCTTTGTCAGAGCATCTTTTGTCAGTCAAGCGTCAGTTTGAAGCCATGTCAATTAGACATGCCAAATGGGGAGAGGTAAACGCACAGGTCGATCATTTATGCGTTAAGAGTTCATAAAAACAAATACTTCTGCAAAGGATGCACTGTTTCCTTAGTCAAGCATCCTTTGGGAGCCTCCTAGCTCCTCACCCTCAGCTCCTTCAAGGAGCATTTAGCGGGTTAGAATGCCCTTTCAGATCGATTTATGTCCGATTTCTTGGGAAGGAGAGAAGGACAGATAACATTATTGATTGGAATGAGCCCCAGGACCCACATATTCCCCCTTCTCCCCTGTAGAGGCAGACCGAAAGCTGTCTGACCCCTGAATGGAACCACTGAGTCTCTGTTTTACCGCCTGCCAGCACCGCTAGCTGCAGATGAGGTCACTCCGAGTCCTTTCCTCTGCAGGTCAGCATGGTTCCCTGAGCTCTGTGAGCAGTCCTAGGCCGATGGGGAGAAAAGCCATATTCCTCCCTCTGCCTGGGCTGCTTGCTGCTGTGAGTAGTGTTATGTGTTCCTCCGTTGATCACGGGTATGTCTTCAGGTTCGGGGCAAGCGCAATCATACTGGGTGGCAGGTTATCAAAATTTCACCAGTGCGTCACTAAAACATCATCATACCTCAAGCTAGGTGATTGTTTTGTATATTGGAACGGCCAGCATCGTTCCCAGCATTTATATAAACTTGACTCTGATTGAGGCAGTCGGCTCACAGAAAGCACAGATTATTTTGGAATTTGGATTTAGTTTTTTATACCGTCCTTTCATCTCCCTGTCTCAGAGCGTTGTACGGTGAACAGGGTAACTGCCAGAGGCCCTGCTGTCTCAGTCCTTCGCACGAACACCACGCCAAATGGTCACGGTGTTATTGTTTTATAATGAAATGTTTCCTTGTGTTTTTGTTGTTGAATCAACTGAAAGTTGTTAAACTTATTTTAGCCTGTACCAGCGTAGCAGAATTCGGTTTTTAGATCAGTTTCGTGAGAGAGAGACGATTGGCAAGCAGATGCCTATAATAACCCCCCCCCCAGCCCTATTTCAGCTCTGCAGTGCAAAGGGGTTGAAGGCGTTGAATCTTTGAGTCCCCGCCCCTTCAGGCGACCCAGACTGCCACATTTCTGCCATTTCTGCAACTGAAACCAGCAGGTACGGTTAGAATGCAATGCAAGTTGAGCGGATGTGGGTTTGCTTATTTTTAAAGCTCTATGCTCTATAGTCGGAAAGGGTATTGACACTCCTCGATTGGTGGGTTGCACAACCTTGTTTACACGTCATTTATGGGGAAAGCAAACAGGAAAAAAAACAACAACAAAAACGGCATCAGATGGGTCAACTTCCTCAAATGGCACCTCCAGAATAGGAACGAGGGCCGCACACCAGGGCTTCCCTGCCCCGACGCCACGTAGCGAGCGAAGGACACGGACGCGCTCAGAGAGCTTCCTCCTTCCCGTACGCAAACACGGCGCGGGAGGTCCGCAGACATCACCAGAAGAGGTCAGATGTAAGGATGCTCAAGGATGAGCAGTAGATGGATTCTGGTGCTTGTCGGGCTGCGTCAGGACGGCGCGCACAGCTGCGGTTGGGGGACAGGCTGTAGCGCCGACCGTAGCAGCAGCCTGCGTTTGACTGACTCTCAGCGTGAACGCTCTGAAGAGCTGGACGCCAGTTACTCTGGACTCAGAAACAGCCATTCACTCACAGTGTGTGATCACAGGTGGACAAATGTCTTTTGTTAGATATCTATTTTTTAACTTTTATAAATTATTAACAATCGTGGTTTTATTGAACAATAAATTTGCTGTCCTGACGCAGATTCAGGTCAGCATCTTGCACATGGATCCTTTCTGTCTGACAGTCACACAGCTGCTCTGTGTTTATGAATATTCTCTCTCTCTCTCTCTCTCTCTCTCACACACACACGTTCACATACAGCTTACTGTTTAGAAAACATACATTTAAAACTGCGCAATACTAAAGACTAGAAACAAATTAACAGTAACTACACAAATAGTGGGGCAAACCAATTGTGCATTTTATGACTAAAGCATGAATATTTCAGCATATAATCTACATACCCCAAGGTTTTATTTCAGACAAGAACTTTGATGTAATAATTACATGCACAAAAAAGAAAAATGGAATCATATATGGATACATAAAGCAAATAAAAATAAATATGGTTCAGTCATGTTTTTATGGTCCAGTGATCCGTGTGACTCACTGTCCCTAAGATGGTGGCAGACAGATATGTATTGTGCTTCCAATTCACAGCATTTCCTCTCCTAAGAGGATGGGGACTTCCTGGAAGTCTGGTAGGTTTTTCAATTTAGGGCATCTCTGATTTATTTTTAGCAAGATATTTTTATGTCTGTTTCACATTTTGTTATAACATGTCTCAACTTAGTAGAGATGGCAGTGTTTGCATAGCCTTCCTTCTGTGGGAAGCCTTGTAAGCTGATGTCTTTTTTGATGGCAAAGCCGTGCTCGCCGAGTCTGAAATTCAAGGTAGTTCTTAGTTCTTTGCCAGTCACTGTGGTCAGAGTCTGTCATTGTGTACTGTATTTTTATGGCCCGATAGCATTGAGTTTTGATTTGTGCTCTTGTTTTTGTGTCCCAATAAGTTATGTCATTTTGTTTGCGTTATGCTATAATTTGGTCTTACGGTGTCAGAGGTGATTGGTGAACTGAGCCTCAGGGCCAGCTGTGTGCGAGGACTCCTTGGTCCAGCTCTTGGTGAACTGAGCCTCAGGGCCAGCTGTGTGAGAGGACTCCTTGGTCCAGCTCTTGGTGTTGCAGGGCTTTGTAATGGTAAGAGTGAGGGCCATTATTTTTATTTTTTTAGAAGTTTCCAAAATTTGATTCCCCTCTTGTACTTTGATTGGTAATGGATATTGACTTACAGTGCCTTCGGAAAGTATTCAGACCCCTTCACTTCTACCACGTTTTGTTACGTTACAGCCTTATTACAAAAAATCATTTTTGTTCTCACCAATCTACACACAATACCCCATAATGACAAAGCGAAAACAGGTTTTTAGAATTTTTTGCAAATATATCAAAAATAAAAAACTGAAAAATTAGGTTTGCTAAGCTTATAATGTTTAATGTCAGCGATGGTCCAGAGGGGGGCAGTGTTGTGCTGTCAGTGAGCTTTGTGTGTCCCTAGCCCATGCTTACACACCAAATTCAACTGCAAACATTTTTTATTACATTTTATGCTTGCTTCATATGCAAGTTACCAACTTTATGTTGTGTAAAAAAAAGTAAAATAAATTAGGACACTATAATTTGCTGCAGTTAGGGATAAATCACATTTTTGTTTAAATTAGATCTGAAGTCTAAGTTTTAAACTTCATTATAGATGTTCTTTTTAAACATCCTTCTCTGAGGACAGGGGAAGTTTGTATGTCTAGTGTTCATAGGGTCCATTGGCATACACTTGCTATTATGAAAGATTTGGTATGCCCTTTGTGCTGGATCTGCATGCATTGATGGAGTCACAGCTGCTGGTCTTCAGTGGTTAGTTTGCATCACAACATTAACGCCACACAAACCGAGTACTGTGCTGGTTCTGTCAGCTCCTGAGCACGTGCCTGAGTGTTTGTGAGTGTGTGTAAATGTGTGTGAGTGAGCGCATCTGTCTGTAATGCGCAGCGTGATGACGGCTCATTATCCCAACCACAGCGCGGTCAGCTCTGTGCCGTAAACAGAGGCCTTGCTCGCCGAGAGAACATTGTGTCTGTGTACCGATAGACGCCGGCCTCCAGTAGTGTAAAAACAGAGACTCCACAAACAATTTGAAAGTTATTAAACACCCAGCTGCCAACGCGCTGTGATTGAATTAAACGCAACCTGCGCTAACGGGAAGCGAATGTTCCGTTTCTGCTCTGAAGAGCAAATTTGTTTCAGAACAGTGGTCCGGAGTGCGGAGAAGCGCCGGCAGGTGGGCCTTGGATTGGGCGCGGGACACTGGGGGATCTTAAGCACTGAGGACTGTTTGTTTGAGCTTAAAATGGCTTCAGCTAGGCTGGACATACAGGGCATGCAGAAGGCAGCCTTTACAAAGCAGATTTCTGGTAAGCCCAACCAAACACTTTACCTGGGTTTCTTTCTCCTTGTTTTTCTAATCCTTTTCCTGTTGTCCCATCTTGTCAGTGTTGGCTGTTGCTCACTGTCAGTTTTTTTTCTTCTTTTTTTTTCCTCCTCTAACCTGTGCTCTGCTTGGCCAGTCAGTCCTCAACCCAAAGGCACCCCTCATGTTTTTACCTTTTGTAAAAGCATGCCTCAGGCTTCTCAGCAGAAGATGCTTAGTGGGGTGTGTTCAGAAATCTCAGAAATGCAGCCATGCCTAAAAGCCACGGAAGCCCTTAAAATCCCAGCGGTGCGGTAGAGGAGCTGGGAGAGCCTCTCTCTTCACATCGTGTCATCTAGAGCAGCACCGTGGGGATCCAGGTACCAAATTATCCTCATTATACTGGTTAATCCAGTTACAGTGGCCTGTGCTGTGGGGCTCTCCACTGAGAGAGCACCTTCACATTGTCTCGTCACCTCTGACAGTGAAATTTAGACCAGCTATAGTTAGAGCCAGAGTGTTTACTGAGGGCTAATGGCTGTCGCTCAGCTGACTAGCCACACGGTTGCGCAGTTGGGCACGTTTAAGCCTGCGACTGCACAAAGCTGCTTTGAGCTGCGCATATGCACTTCACCTTTGCTCACTCTCACTTTGCAGGTCATGTTGCGCATGTCTGCATGTACACACTGACAGATCTGTGCTAATACATGTAACAGTTTCCTCTAATCACGGGACACTAGCTACTGAATTTACAATAACAAGTCATAACTTCGGCCAAAACTACCAATACTGCAGTACAGATATGGCACAATTTATCATACAAAGCATTTATTAAAAAAATAATTGGCAAAGATAGAGATAGTTGGACATATTATAAAAGATAATGTATTTAATAAAGTTATTCTATAGTTTTTAATAATTATTAATTAATTATAAAAGATAATGTTTTTCAACACAACATTTAGATATGCTTCAACGATGAATGTGTTGTGTACACTACATACAAACTTGTATTCACTCTTGTACACTGCTGTGTGAATGTACTTGTGATCGGTCTCTTGAAGTTTTCTGTGTATGCTGCCTGTGTGGTTTCAGCGCATGAACCACACTCTTGGGTTGTATTTGTGGATCCAAATAGCTGAACCAGCCCACACAAGCTTTATCAGATTTATCAGTAGCTGCACGTCTAAAGCCAGGGGCCATTATCTAAACAACCTGTTTGCTCTCACAGGAAAGAGAGTCACTGCGCGCAAACTGACCCTGTTCACACCACCGGGAAACCCCTGGGCAGGGTTCAAAATAAAAGCCAAAAATTAAATGAATTTTGCTGGGAAAATGTCAATAATGATCCACCCAGGCTTAGCTGTCTCGCCCCAGGGATTTCTGGGAAGCTTGCATTCTCATTGGCCAAAATGTACATGGCACAAGGTTCACTGGATAGCAGCAGCTTTAAAAAGTACAATTTTTGTAAAGTTGAATTTGAGGGTTTTTTTCAGTCAGATGTTGAAGTCAGTCAGTTCCTCTGCTCAGGTAGGAGATGTGATTTGCTTGTTTGCTGTTTGTTCACATGTCAAATGTAATTTGAAGTCAGGAGAATACTAGAATGCCCATTCACCAATCCTGAGCTTTGGCCCAGCTGCCTATTACTGTCTGAACACATGGCTATTACCTTCAGGCACATAAAGTGCATCCAGCTTGTGACTATGCCTAACACATAATAAAACAAATAGGACCCAGACAGGCATATTATATAATGTCCCTACTGTACATTTTCCCATTGGACCCTAAAAACATATTCAGTGAGGCTGAATTTGGTCTTGGGGTCCCTACTTCCACAGATCCCCACCGTACATACACACACACGCATACACATGCACACACACACGCACGCACACACACACACACACACACATACACATGCATGAACATGCACACACACACACACACGCACACACTCATGCACACACATGCACAGACATGCACACACACACACACACCCACACACACACACTCTCTGTACTGCCAGTCCTGATGCTGCGTGCGTCATTCGGCCCTCCGGTGTCTGTGGCGAGACGGACAGCTCAGACCTCTTCTGGACGTGTGCGGAGAGGCACAGATGGGAATACTGCGTGAGCACCACTGCACAGCCCATCCCCCCACCTCTCCTCCTGCCCTCCTCACTCTCCTCTTCGCCTTTGAGTCCACCTCCCTCCAAAGCAAGCGGGGACCCTAGACTGGAGACTGCTGGGTGTCCTGCCTCCTGCTCTTGCTCCCTCTCAGATTCACTTCAGATTGTTTCCTGGCAGGAAGTGCTTGTGATGTACATAGTGACAAAGCTTAAAGAATAATAACAAGCTTCAAATCTCTCTCTCTTTCTCTGCCTCTCTCTCTCTGTCTCTCTCTCTCTCTCTCAGCCGCCTGTTGTATATTTGAGGTGACCTTACACCACTGCAGCAGGCAGATGCCTTTGGAAAGAGACGAGGATGAGCACTGAGGGACAGCTGATCAGAGAGATCATCGCTAATGAGCCGCTGTGGGACTGTAAAAGCCTGTCTCTTAGTGCTGGATAGAGGTGAAAGACTCTCTCCATACCTCCGCCCCCCCCCCCCCCCACCAGCATCCTAATGTAACAGTTACCATGGACAACTGTTTTAATTCACACAAATTCTCTGTGCAGCAGGAGCTGAAGAAGGTTTTTTTCTCCATCTCGTAATCCTGGTGTTGTGCTTATATATACAGCACTGGCACAATTAGGGAAACACTGTGCTTGAAGAACACGTTTAGTACTCTTAAAACATTGATCCATGTTCAAGCTGATTATAAAATTTCCATTAGTAAGATACATCAGACTACTCAATTATATAGGTATGAAAAACATATATTATGGAGTAATGATTATTACTTCTTTAAAATAAGTAATTATTTGTTCATTTAAAAGAAAATCTTGATATTACATTTATTACATATTACGTTTATCATTTAGTATGCCGAAAAGAGAAAGTGTTGCAAAATAGAAGCAGTTGAACACACCTGACTAATTTGAAACACCTGTGGAGGCATTTGTCCCAAACATTATGACACCCAGAAATGGGGTGGGGGGGGGGCGGCTATGTATAAAAAGTGCTGTTATTGTAATTAAGTTTTTGTGATCACATGCCCACTGTAGCTTCATCTTCCTGTTCTTTGGTCTTTGCTCCCAGGAGTGGAACTTGGCGTGATCTTCTGTTGCTGTTGCCCATCCGCCTCAAGGTTCGACACGTTGTGCGTTCTCAAATGCCCTGTTATTTGAGCATTCGCAACCTTTCTGTTAGGTTGAACAAGTCTGCCCATTCTCCTCGGACCGCTCTCACATACAAGGTGTTTTAAGCCGCAGAACTGCCGCTCACTGAATGTTTTTGTTTATCGCACCATTCTCTGTAAACTCTGGAGACTGTAGTGGATGAAATTCCCAGCAGGGCAGCTGTTTCTGAGATGCTGAAACCACCACATCTGGCACCAACCAATCATTCCAAGGTGTGTATGTGTCTGTGTGTGCGTGTGTGTGTATGAAAATACATTGTACTGCACGTGTACATGGTGTGTCTGTTTCTGGTCTGAAAACCAGAATATCCTGTAATGTGAGCACAAGGAGAACATCCGTGTCCAACATGTTCTCTGTACTCATCTGAATTTAGCTGGGACAAAATGGCCCTGGCCAAGGCCTCTGCGATCAGGTGCTACTGCGCAGCTTTGTAACAGTACGACCGCTCTGTTCAGCAAAATGGGGCTCCTTGTGCTGGGATCTAAGTAAAGATGAAAGACGTGCCCGGAACAATCCTTCTGCTGCCTTCCTGGCACTGCGGCCCCCGGCCTTCCTGCAAGCGTGCCCGCGGACAGAGACCCACAGACAGAGGCTCGGTCGCCCCCTTTCCCTTTATCCGGGAAAGAGCGCGTGACTGCGGAAAATATTCAAACGGGAGGATTCACGAGTGTGAAAAAATACAGTCAGCCTCCCTCCCCGGCACACCCACCATCACGCCACCCCCCCCCTCCCCCCACCCTCGATTTTTCACAGCTCTGGCTGCAAGGCCGTCTGGGAGAAGCGGTTGACGTCAGCGTGTGTCGGCTCGGCCCCTGCGCTGCCGCCGCTGATAAATGGTGCCAGTAATTGAATTAGAGGAGCACGGGGAGCCCGGAGCTAATTAGGCCCTTTCAGCAGCTGCTCTGTTCTTACCCTGGTACCCTCCCCCCCAAGCACCACAGCAGAACCGCAGAAGCCTTTGGTCATGTGATGGAACACTTCGGGTCATGTGGTAGCGGGGGAGTAACTCTGCTGTCCTCCTTTGCCATTTCCCCCTAATTCGTCACACAGGTGAAGGCTTTAAATGTCAGACAGTCGGAGGACAAAAAGACCTGGGGAATGCTGACGAGGTTAGGCACGGATCGACAACCCCGGTCGACCTGTTTCTGAAGCTGCATGTGGTGAAATGTAATCCACAGAATAAGGTGTGTGTGTGTGTGTGTGTGTGAGAGAGAGAGAGAGAGAGAGAGAGAGAGAGAGAGAGAGAGAGAGATACATTATTATTATTATTGTTACTATTATTATTTTTATTATTGTTATTATTATATAGCCTACTCACTGTGGCCATTACCACACTGTTAATTGCATTGTTGTCGTTACCACAATGTTGTTTGTATTTCATGTTGTTTGTATTCCTGTTTCTGTGTGTACGCTTTGGCAATATGTACAAATGTATTTCATGCTAATAAAGCATTTTGAATTTGAATTTGAGAGAGAGAGAGAGAGAATGAAAAATAACCTTGAACAAAAATTCAAGATATAGAAGTAGAAACACCAGGGTAAACAATTATGCAAAGCGGAGGCTGACACGTGGATGTGGCTCACCTTTAACTGAGCAAATAACGCAGAATATTTCTATTTCTACGCTTGCACAACAAATAGCAAAATCTTGAAGCCTGACAAATAACGTATTATCATTTATAAGCTCTACCACCAGATGTCGCTAAGTGCTTACTGAACTACACATTTTATCTCTGTGGTTACTGGCAAACCAAATAAAATAACAGGTTGAAAGATAAATGTTCTGCATTGTTATTGTATGACTGAGTAACGACATTTCTACGAGTGAAAATTCAATAACAACATCAATGAAATAGACCGGTTTTGTCTCTTCTTATAAATAACGAACTTCGAAATTAAATGAATTTAAGTGTTTCATTAGTCCCATGGAAAACATGTTTTTACACTGCTGAATTTAAGATGAACAAGACTAGATTTTCACGAGTCCATAAACTAACACAGTACAGCAATGAATGGTGAGCCTGCTTGCAGCTGTGGTTACAGTCAATAGTAGGGCACCTCAGACAGTTTCTTATCTAGGCATTTAACACTTGAGAAGTGAAGCCTTCACAGCGAAGGGAATAATTATGTTGCTGATGAAAGCTCCCAAGTGGCTCATCCTATTGTCATATTGGGTATCAGTGCAGTGGCATTCCATCTGGCCCGAAATCAAATCCTGACCCTGCCAGCACTGCTTGCGGCAGCATTGATTTCAATGAAACACTTTACACAACCTCTGTAGCTATAGAGATAGACATAGTTACAGTCATGTAATGTCAACACCTACCAGATAAATAGAGAGAAGGGTTAGCAGTAGAGTGGCGTATGGAGATTCCAAACCTGGAGAAAATGGGGTAATGAGATATGGATAAAATTCACTTTATGAGCCCTGTTGTCTTTATCCAGGACTTTCCACTGATTCTGAGCTGGTCTTAGTTGGGCTCCTGTCGAATCAGCTCACTGCCTACAGTAAGTCACAGCCTCTGTGTGTCCTGGCAGTCCAGGAAGGGCATTCCTTATCTCTGAGCTTACTCATTCTCAAAAGCCCCCAGTTTCACATCCAGCTGTCTCAGTGGTCTATTATTTCTCCAGTGTGTGTGTGTATGTGTGCCTGCGTGTTGCGTGTGTGAGGGGGATAACTAAGTGTCAGTAAAGAAAACTCAAGTGGTGTTTGGACGATGCAGCATCATTATTCAGGATGACTAAGCAGTCCCTCTGATTGGTTGCAGTTCTTTTTACTGGGAAGTGATGACTGTTGTGTTACTCACAGGAGTTTGTGCTGCAAGGGAACATGGGAACTGAGATGGCAGCTTTAACCCTGTGAGAAGGGTGAAACTAGCATCAGGAGGGTGGAGAAAGTGCCTTGATCAGATTCAAGTGGAGGATAAGGATGGGTTTAAGTGCTGCAGAAGAGAGGGGGGAAGGAACAGTCTTGGAGGTTACCCTAACGGGATCCATAAGTGTCTGGATCCCAGGAGGGTGCAGTGCAGTGCAGAGAGAGAGAGAAAGAGGTTGCAGTACAACTCTCCCTGTTTTCTGTCTGTGTGGCTGTGTTGTGGCACTGATGATACTACAAAGAAATTGTCCTGGTTACAGGGGAGGGTTCATAGTTACCTCAGTTAACCTGAAATGAACTGTATGAGCAGTGCCTAAACTTACTGCATGCTTTTGTGAGGATGTTACATTTTATGGGAATGTTATGGGAGTCTTTTCACTTTTTTCTGTCCTTACTTTCATCTGGCTTATCCTCAATATGTGATGTCACCCCGCCAGTTGCACCTCCAGTCTTTTCTCTTACTAACGTAATGCTGTAGTGTTTACACAACTTCCTGTCATACCATTCGGTCATGAGTGATGAAGCAGCCAAACTGATGCCACAACCACTTACTGATCTTAATTGGCATGTTTCCCCAGAAAGATGTGCATAATGTTCTTTGCTTTCGATGTGCTGTGGATCGATCCAGTTGTATCAGCAAAGTGTAAATTCAGATGTTTTACATTGTGTTTTTCGAGGGGAGGGAGATTGAATTTTTACGGTAGTTTATGAATGATGTTTGGCTATATTGTCTCTCAGTCTTTCAGAGAATTGACACTGTTACTCAGTACATCTTCACATATTTGAAATATTGCTGACAAAACAGACGATGCCACATAAGACAATGTTCTGTTTTGGCAGTTGATCTTCCCTCATTGGATTGCTTTTATGAACATTTTACACACTTTTCTCCCAATTTGAAAATGCCAAGTGTGATTCTCAAGCCACTCACACCCACAAATGGAATGTGGCAGCTGAAGCCTACACTGTTACGGCTCTCTAATCCACAAGCCAGGGACTATTCTACACACTGCAGACCACACAGTACTACAGGAGGGAGCTAGCCCTGACTGTTGGAGAAGCGCATCTCTAACACACGGAACCAGTAGCCTTTGAGCATTTGGATCACTCTTGGTGGGAATGGTAGGCCATGGAAGCTCGGGCGACTGCACTATGTCTGTACAAGACCAATTTCACCCCGCCTTTGGATAATCCTTGTCATAATCACCTAATAATACTTTAGCCGTGCCAGGAGGCTATACTGTAGGTCCCAGCCTGCCCTGTTGGTGAGTACCTTTACTCAAATGTAAACGACATTCTGTAAATCAACTACCCTAACGTATGTCCCGCTTTTCAAGGGAAAACTAGACATGAACACCTCAAGCAACACTTTGAATGAGCACAGCTGCCTGAACACATGCAGCCATCTGCTTCCTGTATGTATCAAAAGACTGCTTTTTCCAGTATTTTCCAGGGGAGAAATAATTAGAACCACCGGTGATAGAATTAACTTACGTTTCAGCGTTTTCTGATTCAACATGAGAGTGATGGATTTTGGAGGATTCAAAATACAAGAAACATACATTTATCATATCAATATACACTGCACATGCTGGACAACATCGTTTTTCATGTGAGTGATCCTTGTAGTTGTTCTTGAATGGTAGGAAGTAAGAACCCCTGATGATATGCCATGCTCTAAATGCAAGGGCTGACTCTAGCCCTACACAGACCTGGAGCAGAACAGCATACAAAGCGGGGGGAGGGGTAGTGAGGTGGGAAGGGAATGAAACCGGGACACTTAATAAGCCCGTGATGAGAAACATAAGAAAGAGCGTTAAGAGGCGAGAGCATGGTCAGCTTTCTGCAGGCGAGGATCAGAGGGAGCCCGCTGTGAACGAGGAATGCTTGACGTCATCCACACTGGCCCCAAGCTACGCGATTACTGTCAGGTGACTACCTTCCAACCCCGCTCTGACCTTCATCCTACTTTCCTGCAAGCTATTCTGCTTTTTTTCCCATAAAAAAAGAAAGAGAAAAAAAAACTTGGCCGCGGTTTAAAAGAGGGTGTTCGTTTCTTCTCTTTCGCCTTTGTTTCCTTTTGAACCTGTTTTGTAACGTGTTTGTCTGCTTTACGCGTTCCCTGCAGCTTCACAGAGGGCTGGGTGAAATGTCCAAGGAGTTTGCAGGACTAATTTTTCCCACATGTTTCTGAATGAACGTGCTCCTCCGAATGCCCTGGTCGATGGCTGGCTGTTTCTGAGCTCCTTTTGAAGTTATAACCCCCATGTCTGCAGCCAGCCTGGCTCCCTGATGATAAAAGGTGCCAGTAATTGGCCCAGAGAGATGAAGGCCTGTGTCTGGGTGTTGCTGTGGAAAAAACTCTGGTTGTTGGCACTGTGCTCTGTCACTGTACTCTGATTACACGCATACCCTCAAAACACCAGTACCAGGAGCGTCTTACTGTGCGTGTGCGTCAGAGAGATAGTCGATGTCTGGTTTTCAAACGGAAGTCCGGTTTGTAGTCTCGATTGGACAATGTAATGTAATTGATGGAAGAAAGTTCAGAGGATGGCCACCCCCCCATCCCCCACTCGCCCCCACTGTTCGACAGCTCGCCTTGTTTGCGATTATATGTGCAACTGTACGTGCTGTCTGGTTTTGACAAATTCTGGCAACCCTAAGAACAAATAGAGATTATACTTGCATTACATTACATTTAGGTATTTAGCAGACAATCTTTTTCGATGTACAAAATCACATACATAAGGGGTATACACAAGGAGCAGAAGTGATGCCAAATGACTATTGTCACAACTGACAGTAGTAGTTTGTGCATAAACTGATACAACGTAAAGTCACATGCCATAGACGCAAGAGGGAGATTGAGAATGCTATGATTTCAGTGGCAAATGGGTTTTGAGGATCTAAGGTTATACATAGCATGTAGGCAGGCATGGATAGCAAACCCATGATTATTGCTAAGCTTCAATGTTAATTGAGACAAAATCAATTATATCTTCAGCAAACAGATGCATTTTTAGCCATGCAATTACCAGTGGAGAGAGAGAAGGAGAAGTGTGACATATGTTTACTTCGGTTGATTATAGATGAGTGGTAGCCTTATGTATGAGCTGGAGGCAGCTGATGACACATACAGGGGTCTCTCAATGAGAGAGCTGTAGTAGACTAGTGGCATAAATGCTTTGGCAATAATCTGGGTGGCATATTTAGTAAGGAAAAGATTTTACTCATGAGAAAAAAATTGGCAGCTCTGAGTAACTTTTGCAATGTTCTCGCTGAAAACTTGTCATCCAGGACTACACCAAGATTATTGGCAGTTTGGGATGTGAACACCATTGTGCTGCCAAAGGTAATGGAGAGATCCACCATGAGGATAGATATAGCTGGTAGGTAGAGTAACTAAAACTTGCCAGGACTGAGTTTGAGATGCCAACATCATCCAGCACAAAATAGACAAACTTTGATGTGCAAGGCAATATGTTTCTCTATCGGTGGAAAGAAGATGAACAACCGTGTGTTGTCAGCATAGGAGTGGTAAGAGAAGATGTGAGGATATTACTGAGTCAAAAGACGTATTGTTCAAAGAAAACAGGAGGATCCTGTTCAAAATGGATCCTGGGAGGACTCCTGTAGTAAGGTGATGGGCGTTAAACCATGCCAGGTTGTCTGATGGGACCACTCTGAAAGATTGAAAGAGAACCATTTGTGGGCAATGCCTGAGATTACCCAATTGGGTCAGGGTTGCCTAAAAGAGCACATGGCCAAATGCACTGAATCAAGCAGAGAATTAAATTAGAATCAAGACAGAAATTTGTCTTTTACAGATCAGAGTGCTTATCTTAAGAAGAGGAGAGCTGTTTCTTTTGAGCGGTTGGCATTGAGGTCCCATTGATTGGGGTTAAGGCTGTTGTTCTGAGCCACGTAATGTGTTAACTTTTTCCGTTTTCTTTCCCCTTAAATTCATATATAGGTATTGAGCATTGAATGTTAGGAAATGGCAATTGTGGCTCTCAGGATATCAGTCTGGACCCTCACAAAGAGCACTGTAGCTGAAGTACATGCACTTTGCCCTATGAGCGAATGCATTGGAGGAGTGCCATTATATTATATCATGTCATATCAGTAGATGATGTCACAGCTACAGTAGCAAACCCATAGTCATAGTGTAAGGCTGGAACCCACCTAACTGACTGTTTTCCAAAAGGGAACTGTAGCCATCGTGCTATATTTGAATACCATGTTGCAGGAATTTGATATGTCTAATTAATTAATTCAACTGTTATTTATTTTTACAAAATACATTTACAAAACAAAGACAAGCACAAAGGCATAAACTGCCAACCTGCTTTAACATTTAGTATTCAAATTATTTTGACCAGAGACAAATATAACAAAACTAGAACAAAACAAAGACAATTTAATACACTTTCAACTCTTTCAGCAGACATCTTTAAAAAAAGAGGAATATTTTTAGGAATATTTTATTTATTTATTTATTTATTTGTGTATGGTCTCTTTTTATTATAAAATGTATACCTTCAGCCATAGAATCACCCAAGGGATCGGTTTTGCAGTCAATAAATCAATCAGGGGGCAACAGATGGAGCTGAGTAAAATGTATTTATAAAAATATGCTTCCCATCTTTACCAATTATCACATTTTCTTACATTTGAGAACACCCCCAATCTCTCACTCACACTAATCGGAAGAAGCCAGCCGTTCCTTCCAAAGGAATTTGAACAGCGCCCATTGTGTCTCCACCGGGAAACCCCGTAGCAGAGGCGAGCCGGAAGCATAACCCAGATCCAAAATGGCAGGAGCTGATGGAGACGATTCTCTCTACCCCATTGCCGTGCTCATTGATGAGCTTCGGAATGAAGACGTTCAGGTGAGCGCCTACATCCGACTCATTTTCCACGTTTCGGTGTTGCTTTGTTATTGTGTTTCATTTTCGAAAACAACGAACGAAACAATCATCAGGCAACCCTTAACCATGACCGCTGAGGCCTATTCCGGAATTGGGCCTGTCTGTCACTACCACATATTAAATGGGGGATTAAAATGGATAGTGTACGGTGTTTCAACTGATTGCTGCGAATATGCTGTATTATAGATATTATTTTACTAATGATTGGTAATGTGGCATTGTATTTATAGATTGCTAGCTAGTCCAGAAGTGTAAACGAATGTTGCGGTGTATTGTTTACACACTACTAGACTAGCTAGTGAGGTGTTAGCCACGAATGGCTAACCGGGTCACTAGGTTAGCCGGGTTTTGGCTTTATTGGCTGACCGACTAGCTGACTAAACGATATGCGTACGTGCAGTCTGTTTACACGTTAACTTGTTATTGGTAAATGTTAGCCAGAGTAGCTTAATACCGCTGATTCGCTACCAAGTCGACTACCTCGATTGATGCATTTGCTAAGGTTTGCTAGGCAACAGGGTTTGGCTAGCTATGATATTTAGCTAGCTGCTCTGACTGTCAGCGTGTTAGCTTACCTAATGCTGGTTAAGGACATGGTCAAGGAATTCAGCACTATCCCATAGGATGACAACTTACTCAAGATTTTAAGCATATTTGCAATACTTACTAGGAACTAGCTAGCCTGAATAAAATGATAACGTGTTTATATAATCGCACATCAAATATTATTCTTGGCTAAACAGCCTAAACTAGACTTAGCGTAGTAGATGTTGTTTTGCCCTAACCGTGTTCGTTAAGGATGCATTCATTAGCAGTGCGGTTTAAACAAACGCTTAACGTACTGGATTTTAGATACAATGCATTATTTCTCGTCATAATTGCATTCGTAGTATTGTACCATTCTCCTGCATTATCACATCTGCTCTGCTCTGAACGCGGGACTATCAGAATAAAGCTGACTAAACTCCCCGTTTCTACAACACAGCTGCGCCTGAACAGTATCAAGAAGCTGTCCACCATTGCTCTGGCCCTTGGAGTGGAGAGGACACGAACTGAGCTTCTCCCCTTCCTCACTGGTAAATCTCAACACTCTTCCTCAGTGCTGCACGTTATTTAATCGCTGTGCCCCAGGTGTTAACAAATAGAGTATGTATACAATTTGGGTATACATGTATAAAATAAAAACATTTAAAAAAGCTTATTTCCATCCACTATTTCATCCTGCTTCTATTGCGTGTCATAATAAATTTATGAATGACATGCATTTCTTCTTATTGTGAATCGGCGTATTATGGCAAAAATAATTGAATTAGTGTAAAAGGCCATTTTTGAAATGTGGCAGCATTCCATGCACTAGCGCGACCACTCGGCAGTTGTGTGAATGCTCTCCTCCTTCGCTGCTTGTACAGACACCATCTATGATGAGGACGAGGTGCTCCTCGCTCTGGCTGAGCAACTGGGCAACTTCACCATGCTGGTGGGAGGCCCCGAGTACGTCCACTGTCTCCTGGTAAGAGTCTTTCCTGAAGGGTTTAAATGGTTTAACTTCTTTCAGATAAATTTCATCTTGTGATAGGCTTTTTGTTTTTAAACCTTCTTTTAATGTACCTAGAAGGTTAGGTGATTCTAAATTTTCCCTGCAGTGGTTGATGGTGTGAAAGAGAATCTGGTTGCACTGGAAGTAAAAGGGGGAAAGATGTGGAGAAGGTGCAGGCCTCTGTTTAGCCCAACACAACAGCCTTTTTCTGTAGTTTTGTGTTACGCATGGCTAGCTTAGCTTATTTAACGTTTGTTTTGTTCACATTTGGCCAAGTTATGAGTTTTTCAATTGCTGGAATCGATTAAAATACAGCAGTTGCTTGCCGGTAGCTGAGGGAGAAAGAGCGTATGGTTAGATTGAACAGAGGCCTCAAGGGGGGTGATCCTCCTGGCGCGCCCTCACGCCTCCCCCCCACCCCTGCAGCCCCCCCTGGAGAGCCTGGCCACCGTGGAGGAGACGGTGGTGCGGGACAAGGCCGTGGAGTCCCTGCGCAAGATCTCCCAGGAGCACTCTCCGGTAGACCTGGAGGTGCACTTCGAGCCCCTGGTGAAGAGGCTGGCCAGCGGGGACTGGTTCACCTCCCGCACCTCCGCCTGCGGCCTGTTCAGCGTCTGCTACCCCCGCGTCTCCAGCACCGTCAAGGCCGAGATCCGCCAGTAAGCCCCGCCTCCTTCACGCGCTTCCTTACCGTCTCACCTGAAGTTTTTATACAGCAGGAGTTTACTAATGCGTGCTCTGTGATTGCACCTGCTGCTTAAGCAAAGGGGAAATCTCACTGTCCCACCATTTCTTACTGTTCCTGTAATGTTTTGAGTAATATTAGACAAAATGTGAAATCTTATGAATTTAATAGGAAGACTACTGTGATATTAAAGATAGAAAAAAGTGTGATATTAACAGGGAAATGCAGTCAGCATCTGTGGAGATGAATATAGTTAGTCATTTATTCTATGGTGTCAGTTATTCTGTTCTATTCTCTGGCAGCGAATTATTGGATAGATGCTTTTAGGTATATTTTAAATAATCTATAATAAATAATCTCATCACTTAACATTTTAGGCCAGGGGTGTCCACTCTTAACTGAAAAGGACTGGTGTGGGTGCAGTAATTTGTTTTAGCCCAGCACGAAGCCGTCTGATTCTACTTATCAAGGTCTTGATTGGAGACCTTGATTAGTTGAATCGGGTGTCATAGGGATAAAACAAAACCCTGCACCCACATCAGCCCTTTTCGGATAAGTCTGGACACCCCTGCTGTAGACGCAGCAGGTGCCATAATGTGGTGTAATGTGGTGTGTAATGGGGCTCTCTGACTGGCAGGCATTTCCGAACCCTCTGCTCAGACGACACTCCCATGGTGAGGCGTGCGGCCGCCTCCAAACTGGGCGAGTTCGCCAAAGTCCTGGAGCTGGACTACGTCAAGAGCGACATCATTTCCCTCTTCACCGCCCTGGCCTCTGACGAGCAGGTACGCACTCTCGCTGTGTCTCTCCGACCGTCTCTCTCTGTCTCTCACTTTCTTTTGCATTGCCAACCACCTCTGTCATGCTGTTTCAGCATTCAGCATGTGTAGTGCGCTCAGAGCTTGAGTGATAGTCATCATTAGTGATGTGGGTCAAAGTGCATGCGATTGGTTAGTTTTTGGTGCGGTTGATGTGTAGTTTGATCTGATTGGCAGGACTCGAGCAGTCTGTAACGCACTTCCGTGCTTGATTGATAGTCATCATCAGTGATGTGGGTCAGAGTGCGTGCCATTGGCCAGTTTTTTGTGTACTCAGTGATGTGGCGTGCTCTGATTGGCAGGACTCCGTGCGGCTGCTGGCGGTGGAGGCGTGCGTGAGCATCGCCCAGCTGCTCCCGCAGGAGGACCTGGAGTCCCTGGTGATGCCCACCCTCCGCCAGGCCGCCGAGGACAAGTCCTGGAGGGTGCGCTACATGGTGGCCGACAAGTTCTCCGAGGTGAGGGGTCTCCCCGGCACACGCCGGTGGCTCTCCGTGTTCTCTACGCATCACTTTCACTTCCTGTCTCAGGCTTTGTGGTTTCGCACTCCTGGGTCCAAAACAAGATGGTTTTGGATTCAGATATTTTCTACGCTCTCCTGGGCTGGTCTATTGTATTAGAACCTATGAAATTCTCTCAAAAATTGCCATCCCCTCCTTTTGGTCCTCGTGGCAGGTTCACTTGTACCAGGCAAGATCAATAGAGCACAGAAAAGCATTTGAATCCGAAGCAAATATACATTTCGCCCAGGTCTGCCGTTTACTGGCATTAACGACATTGTGGCCGTCGGTTAGCGTGGGTTGAGGTTGAGTGATGGCAGGGCAGTTTGAGCTGTTCCAGTTTTTGCCAGATGCAAGCCATCAGGCGGCCTGCTTGTGGGTTCTGGTTGATGCGCTAGCCTGTCTGCGGTAGGACCCGCAGTGGCTCAGACCGCTGAACGTTGGGAGTGCTTTTTCCGTCCCTGCAGGTGTTTCTGGTTCCTCCTAAAACATCTGTTGACTTGGGCTCTGGATTGGAAATTGCACTTCCTAACTGAAACTAATCGTTCCTCATTGATAGACTGTGCCGAGTGAATTTTGGTCAAATGCATATCAGTGATGAGCAGTAAGTGATGGTGAAGAAGGGTGTGTCTCTGTCTGTGTGCATGTGTGAGAGAGAGAATGGGATGTCTAACTCTAACCCTTTCTTTCTTGCTGTTCTGCAGCTCCAGAAAGCCGTGGGCCCGGAAATCACCAAGAATGACCTGGTGCCGGCCTTCCAGAACCTTCTGAAGGACTGCGAGGCTGAGGTTCGGGCCGCTGCTGCCAACAAGGTCAAAGGTGAGTTTGGCAACCTGTGATTACTTCACTGTACCTTTTTAGGAACAGTAGCATTACCAGTATTTTTTTGTAGTCAGTTTATTTATTTTTGGGTTTTGGCAATATTAAATTATTTGTGGTTGCTTTGTTCTTGTGGTAGTGTGCTAAGTTGTCTTTTTCATGGCTGATGTGAGGATTTTATTATTACATTTTGAGGATGGTAAGCAAGGCTGAAATGTAAATGAATGTATTTAATAGACGATTAGCTATTTTTCGAGTGAGTACTGGCCCTGCGTTCTGTCACGCTGTGGCAGCAGAGTTGCGCTTATGTTACTGAAGAAGGCTGGGATGGGTGGAACAGGGTAGCTGTCACCGTCTGGCCTGTTTGTGCCCGCAGAGTTCTGTGAGAATTTGCCGGAAGACAGCAGAGAGAACATCATCATGACCCACATTCTGCCGTGTGTCAAGGTAGGCTCTCTTTCCTTTCTTCTCCTTTCCCCCTCTCCCCTATGTCCTCTCTGCCTCTCTCCCTATCCATCTCCATTTCCTCCCATACCCACGTTGCTTTCCTCCCCTCCGCTCTGCTGCTCTCTCCTCTCCCATTCTCTCCTCTTCCCATCTCGTTCTCCTCCGACTCTGTCTCTCTCGTCCCCTCTCTTTCCTTCTCTCCTGCTTTCTCCTCTGCCCTCCTCCTGCTCTCTCTCTCTCTTCCCCTCTTGTCCCCATCTCTTTCCTCCTCTCCTCCTCACCCTGATTTCCCTTCTCTTTATAGTGCCATGTTTCTCAGTGAAACACAGGTTTGGTACATTCGAAAAATCAATAATGGTGAGCTGTTATTGTTGCAATGCATTATGGTAGCACACATAAGCAGCTGCTGTTGTTTAAGAGGCTTCGGTTCAGGGCTGCTCACAGCAGGGGCTTGTGGGATTGATTTTAGCATCAAAACCTGCACACTGGCAGCTCAGTTCTGACAGGATATGAGCACCGAGCAACGAAACTCTGGTTTGCTTGCATCCTCTTGCCAAGGTTTTGGCTTTCTTCCTTCTTTCGCTTCTCTGATTCAATTAGGAAAAAATGCTTTGTTCTTCGAGCTCAGCTACATTTGTTTCCAAAATGTGTCGGAAGGTTTTTGTTTGTTTGCATTTGGACAGCTTGCATCAATAAAATGAAAAATGAATATTTTTTATGATGTGTTGCTGTGAAGTTTTGTTTCAGAAGGAGGAAGGCTTTTTAAATGACAAACACCATTAAAGAGGTGCAGCAGACGCAGCTCTGTGGATTACATAAAGTCGACTGAATGAGAGTGCTCATTGTTCGCTCAAGTGGCAAACAGAGGTTAATACACAATTGAGAGTTATCAGTGGCGCAAGCAGCTGGGTCTGTTGGGCAAGATAGTTTAGTGTTTTATCAGGATGTATGAGACATTTATAATTCAAATTTTATATTCTTATAATAATGTTTCCCTTGTTTACTTCCTAATTTGGGATGGCCAGTCATGTTTCAGTGCTCGTTGCTGCATCCTCGGCTGTCGGTTTGGGAGAGCGCGGTCGTGCTTGTGTTCTCTGAAGAGTGCGATGTTGGGTCTGCTGTGTATCCCGCTGCGGTCCAAGTCGCGCTGGCTCGGACGTGACTGCAGGGGCAGACGCTCACTTTGCGCTTCAGCGTTTGGGGTTGCAGTGGCCGATCGGCCAGTGGGGGGGGTTGCTGGTGCGCAAAGACATCCTCCCCACCCCGTGTGAGGCGTGGGTCACAGCCAGCGCCAGCACGGTCCAGGTTTGACACCAGACCGTGGGTTCCATCCCCACTAGGACTACAATAGCAGCCATTTTTTCCCCACTCCGTAGACCGCTAGCTGAGCTGTGCAGTCACTGCATTGGAGGAGCCTCATTCACGGCTAGCGCAGGTAGCGTGCGCGGTCGGCACTGCCGCGGTCGGTTTTGGTGCACGCTGTTAGCTGCGTCGCACAGTGAAGGCCAGTGTCTTATCAGGAAGATCCACACGAGCCTGCTAATCGGTGCCATAAGGACCATTGGCTTTGTGTGTGCTTGGCCTGGTCTGGTGCAACACTCTCACTGGCCTTTATTAAATACACCGTTATGCCTTCTGTAAACCGCAACACGAAGCACGAACCCCGGCTACTCCTGTGACATGCGAGCTGCGTGCTTTTCAGAGAACAGCACAAGGACACTTCCTCCATTTCATTTTGCGGTTTCTTCTGCTGAATGGGGCCCTTGTGAACTGCGGCCTGTACCGCGAAGGAGGAACGCGTGTCACTTTCGGCGAGCTCCAGTGACGGCGGGTTAGTTACCGCCACAGTGAAGAGCGCGGTCAGTGACAGAGGGCATGTGGCTCTCTTCTCGTCCCCGTAGGTTGGAGTCATTTCAGATTTGAACCGATTTTGAACCCGGGGTGAATTTTCTAGGCTTTCAGGCAGCAGGGGGCGCTGGTGAGTTTTTAAATTTATTTATCCTGGCTCAGAAAATACATCTACCCTGGTCCACACACCATTCAAAAGATTATCTCTTTAAATAAATAAGGCCATTCTGGGCCTGAAAGATGTGATCACTTGTGCAGGAATGCAGTGTTTTGTACGATTTAATGACACGTACGCCCCCAGCTGATTGGATTTACCATGTGGATATGGTGATGCAATTCTACCAGTGATTTCAGATTGTTCATTTGGGTTGTTTGCTTTCCAGTTATTTCATGGCGCGTTGCTCATGAAGGAGCTGCATATCGTTGATTCGGTTTGGTTAGCCATAGACTGAGATGGCACTGCGGCAGATGCCATATCGAAGAGGCTGCCGCGATTTCGATGTCCTAGGCAAGGAACCGCCTCACTGATGATTTTACCGGGCGGCGCTTGATTCCATGGCGAATACCGCGGGGGGGGCGGAGTCACTGATGCGCCAGTTGTCTGGGAAGCTCGTTGAGACTCTGGAAAAGCGTTTACAGTAAATCTAGCACAGAAGAAGCGCTCGCGTGTGACGTCTTTGCTCCCTCTGCGGGGGCGTAAGTCTCAGGCATTGAGCCGTGTTACGGTACAGCGGTGGACGAGGGGCTGAGATTCGTGGTTCCAGCCGAAGTGCTCGTCTCGTCTCTCTGTGAGCGCGGGAAGCGTGTAGCACCATGCGTGGCGGTCGCAGATGCTTTTCTCCAGGCCCGAGTCGGTGACACGTAGCATCCCAGCTAACGCGAAACGTTCTCGCCGTGTTGCTGCCGTGCAGTGGCAGCGCTGCAGCACTGAGAAAGCAGTCCGGTGACACGTAGCATCCCAGCTAACGCGAAACGTTCTCAGCGGTTGCTGCCGTGCAGTGGCAGCGCTGCAGCACTGAGAAGCAGTCCGGTGACACGTAGCATCCCGTAGCGCGAACGGTTGCCGGTGCTGGCGGTGGCAGATGCGTCTGCAGCACTAGAAGAGTCCGGTGACACGTAGCATCCCAGCTAACGCGAAACGTTCTCGCCGTGTTGCTGCCGTGCAGTGGCAGCGCTGCAGCACTGAGAAAGCAGTCCGGTGACACGTAGCATCCCAGCTAACGCGAAACGTCCTCGCCGTGTTGCTGCCGTGCAGTGGCAGCGCTGCAGCACTGAGAAAGCAGTCCGGTGACACTGCGGGAACATGTTGTGCTAGCCGCGGCGTTCCCTCAGTTTCACACCCCCGTGTGGGTCATTAGCCTCGGTCAGGACAGTAGCCCGCTCGCACAGTGCATCGGGTTCAGCTTGCAGCGCACACGACTGCGGTTTTTCCCAAGAGGCTCATGTTACTGAGCTTGAGGCAGGGAAGCACCCCTGGGCTCACCCCTGGGCTCACCCGCAGGCACGGAAAGGGACTGGTTCTAGAACCCTGAGGCCGTCACAGTGGGACCGGTCTCTGCTCGTGAGCTCACCAGGCGGGTGTTTCACAAAGCAGGATTACTGAGTGAGCTGGATAACTGCACTCTGTCTAACCCGGAACAGCTCTTTCGTTTCAGTCCGTGTTCCGTATTTGCTACCGTTCCGGGTTTTACTAGGCGCAGTTATCCAGCTCTGTATTCCTGCTTTTGTGGAATAGGGCCCGGTTCAGTTGAAAGGCATTCAATGCCAGGGCTTCATAGTTGAACCGCACGCAGGGCCTGCATCTCCCCCTGACAGCCGTGCTGCGTGCAGGTAGCACTCCGGGCCCAGCTCAGCTTAATGTGACCTGGACTGCTCATATTTCTGGAACGTTCACCTGAAGGCCACTCCTGCTTCATAGGGCTCGAGTGGATCCCTGCTAAGGCTGCAGGTCTGAGATGTTGCTCTTGCGTCTCTTGTGTGTGTAAGACACAGGTAGGAGCGTGAGATTTATGAGCACAGGGGTGTGATTTTGTTTTGGAAACACTGTGGAATGTGTTGGTTGGAGAAGTATGCGCAAACCTGGTTAATGATCTGTGTGTCCACAAACAGAGGCAAACTGACGGACTCTCGTAATGTCCTGGTGGAAGGCTCTCTGTTGCCTGTTACTCCGTTCTTTTCTTCCCACTCAGACATCTGTAGGACAGAAGAATGACTTTTCTGTTCAGGACACTGAGCCGATGCACTATAATTTGCCTTTTTACCTCCAGGTTTAGTTTTTTGAGAGTGCTTTCGGTTAAATATCGATTAACATTGATTTTCATAAAATGCGCCAACGCGCAAATGGGACCAAGTCCCCATTAATAAAGCAGCGCGTGATTGGAGCAGCCATTGTGACTTCGCTGTGCCGAATTACGGCGTGGAAATTCCCTGCAGGCAAATCACCAGGCCAGCCCACACACATTAGAGGTCCTAAGGTTCTAGGAAGTCTTTGTTTTTGTGAATGAAAGTCGTTTTGTTTTCCAGACGCCATTAGCGTTTCCGCAATTAGTGTATCGGTTAGCGGAGTGCGAAGCGGCTGAACCTCCCATTGATTTTTACAGCGTTGGGGCAGTAATGCGATGTGCAGCTTTTGCACAGTGGGAGCAGAAATGACTCTTGGTTCCCGGCCAGTTGGCTGATGTATCCGATTGCCGTCGTGTTAATCTCTCAGAAGCATGCAGTCGTCTGAGTGATTGCTCCGTTGGGTAATATCTCCAGATGTAATTTCCATTCAGATCTGCAATCCTTTTCTTCTTTTTTTTTTTTTAATACAGCTTTTGCTTAATGTTAAATTTTGACCCAATTAAAAAACGAAGACAAAAACACCCCTGCTCCATATCAGTGGTGTATAACCCCCTTCTCTAATGGAAATTGAAGCTTGGTTTTTCACCCTTGTGGTTAATGTTGGTGTGCGTGTGTGGGTTTGTGTTTAGTTGTTATGGCTCATGGCCTGCGGTCTGACCCTCACAGGAGCTGGTGTCTGACACTAACCAGCACGTGAAGTCGGCCCTGGCCTCGGTCATCATGGGGCTGTCCACCATCCTGGGGAAGGACAACACCGTGGAGCACCTGCTGCCGCTCTTCCTGGCCCAGCTCAAGGACGAGGTGAGCCCTGGCTCCACCCACCGCTGACTATGACCTCACACATGCGCGTGCAAACCTACGCCCTGCACACGTTTGCACAAACCTACGCACACTCGCTCCCACAAACCTACGCCTTGCACGCACGTTTGCACAAACCTACACACACTCGCTCGCACAAACCTACGCCCTGCACACATACTCATTCAAATCTATTCCCGACATGCGTGCTCACACAAACCTACGCCCTGCACGCATGTTTGCACAAACCTACGCCCTGCACGCACGTTTGCACAAACCTACGCACACTCGCTCGCGCAAACCTACGCACACTCGCTCCCACAAACCTACGCCCTGCACGCACGTTTGCACAAACCTACGCACACTCGCTCGCGCAAACCTACGCCCTGCACACATACTCATACAAATCTATTCCCCTCATGCGTGCTCACACAAACCTACGCCCTGTCCGCACACGTGCACAAACCCTACAACCCTGTATGCAGGCTCGCACACGCCTACGCCCCGCACACACGCTCACACAAATCTACGCCTGGCATGCAGGCACGCTGTATTTCTTAAGTCCGGCGTTGGGTAGTGAGGGCCGGGTGTGAGTCTGCTCTCCTGTGGGGGAGGACAGCTGCCAGAGAAGAAGGCTCTCTCTCTCTCTCTCTCTGGGCTCCTGCGTCATTCGGCCTCCCCCCACTGTAACATCTGTCATGCAGGATGTCAAACAGCAGCCCAGAAAAAGGCCTGAATCCGCTCCTATCGTGTCCTCACCACTCCGTCCCCGCTGCTCCGTCCCCGCTGCTCCTTCCCCGCTGCTCCGTCCCGCTGCTCCTTCCCCGCTGCATCCCTGACCATCAAATCCGTCACCAAAACAGGACTGGCGGAAGCGGGGGGGGGCGGGGGGGCCCTTGAATCTGGAATTATGAAATTAGATAAAGGCCAGCCCCAACTGTTTCGCTTCACAGCAGTCATGTTTGGACACCTCCGCTTCAGCGCTGAAAATGTTTCATTTCAGCATATTTTCTTGTTAAAGAAGCCGGTTTGTTTTTAGAGCCCCTGCAGTGGAGGCTTAGAAGCTCTCAGACGCCAGTGAAAACAAAACAAGATGGCCTTGAACACAAGCTGTTTGCCGAACATGTCGCACTGTCGCACCTGATGGGTGTGGAGCCTGTAGAGAGGGCTGTTATCAGGTTTTTATTAATCGATTTTTGTCTTTTAGGTCAGCCAGTACTGTAGAGGGCGCTCTGATTTTTAACACTGACTCTCCCTGTCGTCCCTCGTAGTGCCCCGAGGTGCGGCTGAACATCATCTCCAACCTGGACTGCGTCAACGAGGTCATCGGCATCCGCCAGCTGTCGCAGTCGCTGCTGCCCGCCATCGTGGAGCTGGCCGAGGACGCCAAGTGGAGGGTGCGGCTGGCCATCATCGAGTACATGCCCCTGCTGGCAGGGCAGCTGGTGAGAGCCCCGCCCCCAAACCGATATTTAACTGATGCCCCGCCCCCAAAACCGGCCACAGCGGCCCTCACTGACGGCCATGAGAGAAGCCCGTAAAGAGGTTTCATGCGGCAGTCTTGCAGTACCTTAAGATGCTAGCCGTTCTCGCTAACGATGGCTATCCTCAGCCGTTTCCAGCATTCTGATGGTGCGGTGACGGTGATTCTTGAGAACGACCTCTGTAGCGTGTGTGTGCCTGTAGAGGGCGCTGTGGGCCTGAAGCTCGGGGAGCGTCCGTGCGGAGCGTGCCTAACCCTCGATCCCCTCTCTCTCTCCGTCTCCAGGGCGTGGAATTCTTCGACGAGAAGCTCAACTCCCTGTGCATGGCCTGGCTGGTGGACCACGGTACGCTCCTGCGCCGCGCCCTCCCGCCTCCTCCTCCCCAGCTGGGTGGAGAGAGAGCGCGCTGACCTTTTAAGGGCTGGAACGAGCGCGCGGACCGGGCCCGGAGGAAATATAGCCCAGCGGGGGGACGGGGACGGGGGCGCGCGCTCACATCGCACCTCTTCAGACGGCCGCTTTTTGCATCCCTTCTGCTCTTTCCTAGCATTCCTCCGGCGAGGACTAGCGGGAAAGGGCAGCGGAGCAGAGGCCGCGCGCTTTCCGTTCATCTGATGCTTTAGGCCTAGCACGTTAGCGCTGAGGCTAGCGGCTGGCTAACGCTAGCCTGGTGCAGGAGAGAGAGGAGGGACTCTACTGCAGCTCGTACTCCCGCCGTACGCTTCCCGAGGCTGCGCTTATGAGCGAGCGAACGTTGTAGCATTCATTCGCCCTTATGAACCGCGGCGGTTTTTAATGGCGCACTGATGCTTCCGTTCGAGCGCGGCGGCGGCAGGTCTGCTCGCACCGTAGAGCACCGTTCCGACTGAAGGTGATATTAAACTGGATTTTTCAGAAGGAATAATTGGGTAACATACTTGGATACGACCCCCAGGGCATCACGCTGCTGCTCAGGCTGAATTGCAGTTTATTTAAATGACTTATACCTGCCATTGTGAAGCTGGCAGGTTGTCAGGCACTTCTCTGCATATCTAAAAGAGCCATCTGGGCCAGTCGAGAGCGCACTCTAACTGAAGTGATATTTAAAAAGAGCAAGCACTATCCTTAAGTGACTTCTTGTCAAACCACTAGGTCATAAAGGACCAAACCTAATTGGGTATTTAAAGTTAGGAGAAAATAGCAAAACAAGTTCTCCTTTTCAAGTGCCTGCATTGCTGCTTTTGCAAACCAGATTGTTAAAAACCCTCCCAGAATATCTGTTTAACTGTTAAGTCTTAAATGCAGTGCAGTTATCTCTACATATTTCTGAGTATATTGTCCATGCTAGCCTTTTGTTTTCGCTCTGAAAATATCTTGTTTTTCTATAAATTGTGATTTTTCCTGCCTTGTAGCCAGATTACGTTTGGCTTCATCTCCTTTTGGATGGCCAGAAATGTAGCTCAAGTGAAGAGTTTCACTTTACATTAGCCCAAGCAAATATCTTTGCTAAGGCACCAAACAATCGCACAAGATGTTGGCAATTTAGAATACAATCAATGTTTTTTTTGACCAGTGAAAAGTGGAAGTTTTGTTCATGTTAAATGGGATATTTACTGCTTTTTGATGGGCCTGCAGCTGAACAGAGGAAAGGAGAGGAAGAGGAGGGGGCGGGGGGTGGTGCATCTGGTCTGCTAGAGGGAGACGTGCAGACGGGGATGTGGATGGCCTTGGGGGCGGGGAAGAGGTTCCCCAGGGAACCTCCCACTCAGGCGTCACCCCGCAAAGCCCCGCCTCCCCGGGCCCTGGGAGACGTGCAGCTCTGCAGCTCCCTGCCTCGCTGTAGTGTACACACAGCCAGTGCTCCTGCACAGGCTCTCATAAACGCTTTCCCCAGCCTGCACAGGCTCTCATAAACGCTCTCCCAGCCTGCACAGGCTGTCATAACTTCCCAGCCTTACAGGCCCTCATGCTTTCCCAGCCTGCACAGGCTCTCATAAACGCTCTCCCCAGCCTGCACAGGCTCTCATAAACGCTTCCCCAGCCTGCACAGGCCCTCATAAACGCCTCCACAGCCTGCACAGGCCTCATAACCTTCCCAGCCTTAAGGCTGTCATAAACGCCCTCCACAGCCTGCACAGGCCCTCATAAACGCCCTCCACAGCCTGCACAGGCCCTCATAAACGCCCTCCACAGCCTGCACAGGCCCTCATAAACGCTCTCCCCAGCCTGCACAGGCTCTCATAAACGCTCTCCACAGCCTGCACAGGCTCTCATAAACGCTCTCCTCAGCCTGCACAGGCTCTCATAAACGCTCTCCTCAGCCTGCACAGGCTCTCATAAACGCTTTCCCCAGCCTGCACAGGCTCTCATAAACGCTTTCCCCAGCCTGCACAGGCTCTCATAAACGCTCTCCCCAGCCTGCACAGGCTCTCATAAACGCTCTCCCCAGCCTGCACAGGCTCTCATAAACGCTTTCCACAGCCTGCACAGGCCCTCATAAACGCTTTCCACAGCCTGCACAGGTTCTCATAAACGCCCTCCACAGCCTGCACAGGCCCTCATAAACGCTTTCCCCAGCCTGCACAGGCCCTCATAAACGCTCTCCACAGCCTGCACAGGCTCTCATAAACGCCCTCCTCAGTCTGAACCACAGTGGGAAAAAAAAACACTATCTGTGAAAGGCTGGTTTTTCCTGTGTTAAATATGCACTGATTATCTCAGATTCAGCATGTGTAGAGTGAAGAGAAGGGTAAGGTGAGAAACGGCATCGCTGAACATCACCTTTAGAGACGGGGAAGCCGCTAGCCACTGGCTGCCAATGACGCAGGAAAGGACAGGAATGAAAGACCAACATCTGTGGATCCGGCACAATCGGAGAGAGAAAAAAGCCGTACTTCTGCATGCAGAACTGCTTCTGCCTGCCTGACCTGCTCGGCAGTACCTCTCCCTTGCCCTCTTTATCACTTTCTCTCTCTCTTTCTCTCTCCTCAGATAATGAGTGTAGGTCTGGCTCACTGCAGCAGCAGGTGTCGGTGTTTAAATGGTGTGTTGGGGCCCGCGGTGAGAGTCGGCTCAGGGATGGGTTTTATCTCCAGCCCAGCACCCACCCACCCACCGGGCCCTCCTTACCGTAAAGGGGCGGGTTTAAGGTCACCAGCGGGTTAGGAATGCGCTGGACGCCGGCCACAGGCCTGGGCCAGCCAGCCCCTGGGCACTACCGGTCGTCTGAGAGCGGTGGCGGGGGGGCAGCGTGGAGCACTGAGCGTCTGCTGGGAGATGGTGCTGGTCTCAGATGAGAGGGCTCGTTTGGGCTCTGGCTGTGCTCTTGGCTGCCCCTGTGGTCTCCTGACTCTGTCTCAGGAGGAGCAGACTCTCCAAGCCCTGCAGTGCCCCTGTCTCCTCTGGGAGGAGGCGGGCACGGTGTGGGCGCTAGTGTACACACACACATGCGTATGGTATTCAGTAAAATTTAACATGATTTTATCATTAGCGTTGCAGTTGGCATGTGTAGCGTTGTTGCTGTGCGCGGAATGGGGTTGAGAGTTGGAACGGTCAGTCCGTGGTCTGGAAGGGTTCTCAGGTGATCTTACTGCTCCGGGAATAGTGGAAGGTCCTCTTTCAGAGCAGACTTCAGGTCTTCCAAGTTTGATTTCATTGATTAATTCCTTCATCCAATGGGTATTTTAACGGTTTTTGACATCAGTAAGTGTAGCCAAGTGCTTGATGTAGTGTCCATAGCTGCTGCCGTGTTGCTGATTGGCTGAGCTGGCCGGATTGGGGTTGCCAAGCTCATGAATAAGCAGTGGCCTGCTTTCGGTTCTCAGTGTACGCCATCCGAGAGGCTGCCACCTGCAACCTGATGAAGCTGGTGGAGAAGTTTGGAGCAGAGTGGGCCCAGAACACCATCGTCCCCAAAGTGCTGGGCATGTCCAACGACCCCAACTACCTGCACAGAATGACCACTCTGTTCTGCATCAACGTGAGTGTGCCCCCCCCCCCCATCCCTGTCACCCCGAGAATCCCACACCTGCTTATTCTCATAGGTGCTACAAAGTCTCAAGTGCATGCTTTTGAATGTAGGAAGTGTTAGGCAGTGAAAGTGCTTAAATTTGGCACAGAGTTCTAGGTTTTCGGGTTTGTGCACTTTATGACTTTTTCTGTGGTAGTATTATGCAGCCACAGTACAACAAGTAATGGTGTACTTGATAAACTGTTTGGCTGATTTTTTATTATTTTATTTTTTTTCTTTCTTAAAATGAATGTCAAGTGAAGGTCAAAGCAATTCTTGGGATTTTTTCTAATTCTCTCAATGATTTCGTGCCAAGAATGCTGGCTCTCTCTCTTGATTTGTGGCTCTTGTTTTGAAGGGGTGTGGCCTGTTGCTAGGATTCTCCTCCCTCTTGTTTACTTTGCGTCAGCTGATGACCTAGTTGGCTATAACTACATTACATAATTAAAATGGCATCCCTGGCCAGAATTGTATTATGTCCGTTGTAAATGGCATTTTAAATGTAATTTGGCTTCGTTACGAGTGCTTCAAAATATCAGACATCCAAAAAAAATGAGAAACCGGGAAAATAATGAAAGGGCAAAAGAAGACTGGATACAATATTATCCAGTTAAAAAAAACGCAGAAGGATTCCTTTAAATGCCCCCGACAGGTTCTTCTGCTTTGCATTAGAAATTCTGTTGGAAAAGTCGTGTCCATTTTGCATATTTGGATGGTTGAAACTTGATAGCTTTGCTGTGTACTGTGTGTGGTGTGACTTTTTAACGTGTCTGTGTGTGCGTGCGTGCGTGCGTGCGTGCGTGCTTGTGTGTGTGTGTTACAGTCTCTGTCGGAGGCCTGTGGGCAGGACATCACCACTAAGCAGATGCTCCCCGTGGTGCTGAAGATGTCCAGCGACCCCGTGGCCAACGTTCGCTTTAACGTGGCCAAGTCCCTGCAGAAAGTCGGCCCGGTGCTGGACAGCAGGTACGTGCTCTGATTCTCTGCACCCCACCTGCACAGCGAAAGGCCGCGTGTGGCCTTTTCACTCTCCAGAGTGTTTGGGTGGTGTCATGTGCAGTCATTGTAATCACGGTCCTGTTAAAAAAATACCTAATGTGTGTTTTGTTTTCCCTTCTCACTTAGTAGTAATAATTAAAATAATTTAAAAAGCTTGGCAGATGTATTTAACCGATATTTGTCCAGGGTGGGACTGAAATGAACTTTTCCTCCACCAGTCACTGTGGCAGGTAGTTTATTAGATTTATTCTGGTATGAAAACCATGCAGTAAACACTACAATTATAAAGACTCTTGGAATTCTTGGAATTCATTTTTTTGATTACAAGGGATGATGACACAGACTTGAACTTCAACGAAACAGTTACTCCCTTTTATTTGTACACGTCGTCTTTTGTTGTACGACATTTGCGTGGTTTGTCGATCATAATATTTAGGAAGCCGTTGGTAGCACTGCGAGATTCACAGAGAGAGCGCTTCATTTGAAGGAGAAGTTGAATGCGAGATGTTACGCTCATGCTAGCTTGCTCCTCGGGAGTAAATGAAAACAGAAACCGCTCCTCGGGTTTTTAATATTACTCATTAGCCTGTTTGGCGAAAAATCGTTTTGATCAGAACGCCAAAAAATTATTTGTACCTTATCTAATCCCACTGTTTCTTCCTGCTTATTTTATGTGTCAAAATAAAATTATGAATGATATATATTTATTGTGTTATTATTATGAATTGGTATATTTATGGCCAAAAGTTCTTTTTATTAGGACGCTAGTGAATTAGATTAAAATGCAGATTTTGAAATGTATCGGTTCAAAGGTCAAAGATCAGATCCAGTTGATAGTGTGCAAAAATGTAGCCATATCACTGTCAGCAACTCTTGTAAGAAATAAATATGCAGGGGTTTGAGACTGTGGTTTTGGTCAGTACGCCGCCAGAGGGTCCAGCAAGGCAGTAGTGCAGTTTGTCCTGAAGAGTGCACTTCAGTTCTGCCTCTCTTTCTGAAGTTCATACTTAAGAGTGAACTGCATCAGCTTATCCCCAGCTTATTATGCATACATGAGCCCTGAGAGCGTGGTTATGCCTGTTTGGGCCAGGCTCCAGACTGCCTCTCACAGAAGCCCTCTGTCCCACAGTGCCCTGCAGACTGAGGTCAAGCCCGTCTTGGAGAAGCTGGCCACGGATCAGGACATGGACGTCAAGTACTTCGCCCAGGAGGCCATAAGCGGTAAGCGTGTACCCATCGCGTTTGAGCAGTCCACCGCTGCTCTGAGCAGAGGGGTGTTTTCACTTACCTGATTTTCATTTACCTAATTTTTTTATCCTTTCTTCTTCCCCCCGACAGTTCTAGCCCTGGCCTAACGGGTGTGGTTCTGTGTCCCGTTGAACGTAGAAGACGTCGCACTCCTTATTTATTGATGTCCGTGAACACTGGCTACGTATGGAAGTTATTCTGTTAATGACCCCGCGGCCTGTGCCCTCAGTGCGTGTGAATGTCCCGGGGGAGAGCGGAGCTCCTCCTCTGTTTGCCGCTCTTGCTGTTCCTTTCTGCACTCTACGCTCAGACGAGCCCAGATCAGCCGGGTCTGAGCAGCGCGTTTAGGCCGTCCCACCGTCGGTCCCCGAGCGAATCAGGGTTCTCTCCTCGTCCTGGAGCCGCCTTGGCCTGTTTCTGTACGCCGTTCTCCTCACCTCACTCCTTTCAACTGTCATTTCTGAAGTCGGCACGTCTGCTGTTCTACGACAGTCCCAATATCTGGGGACGTCACCACGGTAAACGTTGTGAACTGTCAGTCTGCCTGTAAACTACAAATGCTATCTGTACGTGGCCTGTCTAAAGGGGAACTTCTCTTTCTTTCGTAGAGCTATATATGGCCGTAAATACAAAGCTTTTCTCTTCTGTGCTTTTTCTGATATTCTGCTGGTGCTGTATCTTTCTGTTTTCGTTTTCACATTGTGACGGTTTTAAACGCGGGACCATCACAGTTTGTCGTCATTTGTTTCTGGGATAATTTCCTGTGCGTTTGTTCCAGATACCACTGTTAGGATTTTAGGAATTAGATTTTTTTTTTTGTCAGCTAGATTGGTTTTCTCCTCTTGTATGACTACGGTAGTTTTTGGCACTGGGAGCCTAATTTTTGTCCAGGTATTCATGGTAGTGGGTTCTTGTAAGATGATTGTGCCTGTCACTGCTTTGTAAAGCTGTAGGTAAAATGTTAACCTCCCCTCATTTTTAGTTGGTTACTTTTGTTGATGGTTAAATTGTAAATGATTAGTGTTGAGCTTTCTTTGTTTGAACTGACGGGCATCATTTGGCCCCTGTGTAAGGCGTTTGCATGAGCTAACCTGTAAATGGCAAACTAGCATTCTCTCCAGCCAATCAGAGACTGGAATGGGACGTGTTACTGGGCGACCCTTTGAGGCCCTGTGATGTTTCTCAGGCCTAGAATTACTGGGGGGATTTAATGTATATTTGACAGACTGAGCTTGCTTCCCTTGTGAACAAACTCCCTTCACTTCCCCTGTGCTTCTGGTCCACACTTGATCCTCATTGTCCTGTGTCAGTAAGAATGTGCTTTGGTTTTATATGAAATTAACCCCTTCTAAGACGGAGCACCATTCTATCTTCTGGGGTTACAATTAAATAAAAGTATTGAAACAAAAGTCATTTTTTTGTGTGTTTGTGTGTGTGTGTGTAATATTAGGGGAAACAACCATTTGCACCCAAATCTGTGAATGATGTGAATCAACCAGACTGTACACCAGTCACTCCACTGAGAAGACAGAAAAATCGTATGTTAATTTCAATATCAATAACTTCATTGGCAATCAAGTCTTTTTCACTTTTTCCCCCCCAATATTTATTTATACATCTCTGAAATTCTTCCTTAAAAGAGGATAGTCTGGCTGGTAATCCTGGGCAAACATGCTCAACCATCGTTCTCTGCTGTGTAGGAAAATTGCATTTCATCAGAACTGAAGCTAATGATGCTCTGCTCACAGTAAACCCGTGTCCCTGTAATGGCCTGTGTGTGTGTGTGCGCGCGCGCGTGTGTGTGTGCGCGTGTGCTCGTGACAGGCTGAGTGTGTAAGTCACCGCTTGCCTCTGGAGTGTGGCGTGTTTGGGGAGTGTTGATGAGGCAGATGGCTTTGATGGGGGACACTGTCAGAGTTGATTGAGAGCGGGTCCCGGTGTTGTGCTTTAACACTGCTGCAGTGACAGCACTTTGGGGGGAAAAGAGATCCATCCATCTTTAATCTGTTCAGAATTTGTGTGTAAGAACTTGAGCTAGATAATGGAAAAGCCATAGTTTTACTGGGGATTCGTTTAGTGGTGTCATTTGTACAACGCTCACAGTTTTTGTTTCCTCTGGGAAATGCAGCACATACCTGGAATAGTTATAGCACATATCCTGTAGTCTTTTGTTTCCCCTTGCGTGGACTACTCCATACATAATAACATCCTTCAAATGGTGTCTACTCAGGTACTTCATTCTGCTCTAAATGATAACTGGCATCCCTGCTCATCCAATTTGGAATTACCTAATTCCTCAAATGAATGAAATTTGTTGTGGGGGATTCTCTACAAATACTAATCACCTTTAGTATGCATTGCAATAAAATTACAATTATACAGTTGCCATGCCATCTTAAAGGTAAATTAAAAACAAATAATACGAATCTTATTCATATTCATATGACAAACAGATAATATGAATGGCTGTATTATCATTGTCTGCACTTGTCTGCTCCTTTTTCCCCACCCTGACCTCAGATTCACACTCGTCCATCAGGAGATCAGTAGTCACAGAATGATCAGCAGTCACAGAATGATCAGCAGACACAGAATTATCAGCAGTCACAGAATGATCAGCAGACACAGAATGATCAGCAGTCACAGAATGGCTTCACCATGTCCTTACTGTCTCTCCTGCCTCCCCTGCTGCTCCTCGGTGTTGCTGGTGTCAGTAAAAGGTGACGATGTGTCAGGGGGGCGAGTGCCCCCCCCCCACACGCTCTCAGTAACGTGCTCGGCCACTTCCTCCCCCATGGCAGGGGGCGGGTGGGGGTGCTGGTGCAGAACGATTGTGTTCACATGTTCCTGCCCTTGTTTCGGGGGTTATGCAATGGCAGCTGTTCGGGGCACAGGGTATAAATAACCGGCTGGTTGTTTTAGCAACAGGACCAACACAGGGCGGAGTGTGTGAAGTGTACACTGTGTGTGTGTGTGTGTGCATGCGTGCGTGTCTGCGTGTGTGAGAGAGAGAGAGTGTGCGTGTGTATGTGTGTGTGTGTTCTGAAAGGCTCTAACTTTATTACTATGATACTCACCTCTTTTTACCCTCAGTGCATATTATAAATGACCAGTAGCAGTTATGTGTGCACACTATACTGTGTGCTGTAGTGTGTACTGCAGGCAGGATGGAAGGACAGGCTAAAAGTGGGACTAATGCAGTATAGCAGCATATTCTTTGGGGCTGAGAGAAGGGATACTTCCTGTTCAGTCGTTCATTTTAACAGATTTCCTGTATTATTTCTGCAGGGATGGAGGGAGTGACTAAGCATAGCGTGCATCACACTGCTGACATGCTGTGTGCAAGGGTCAGAGGGAGGGATGGGACTGTTTTTAATGAAAATGTTGTGAGCGCAGGAAGCTAGATAAAACCACGCCCCCGCTCCTCTTCAGCCAGTCCGGACCAAACGATGAATATGAACCATCCAATAATAACCCCAGCCCTCCTGCTGCACCAGGGCTGTGTTCAGCACAGGAAATGATTATGTAAAGCTTTCTAAATGGAAACAGAGCTGAATTGTTCGGTTTCAAAGCAGTGTGTGTCATCAGTGCACTGGTTATAATTTTCTCATGTGGAATGTAGTGTACTTACTGATTCATTGGAAGCAAGAGAAGGAACACTTTTAAAAAAAGAAATAAAAGGTTTCTTATTGGCACCCCTGTGATTAGCACATAGGCTTTATTAAAAACCACAGTGAAATGGATGACAATGTGTTGATGATATTCATGATGAAATATCTATTCCAGCCCAAAAGCAGCAAAATACTTAAGACTGCACTCTTTTTGGATGCAAGACTATACAATAGCTTTCATGTTATTTACATGCATATGTTGGACAGGTGCTAACTCAGGTGTTTCCATTTGCATGGATTTTTTACACATAAGAGAGAAGTGAGTGTGTGGTTTTAGCTTTTGTTTTTGTCTGTGGAGATTGCATTTGGAGTCAAAACGCATTTGGCATCATGAATACCAGAGGACTAGCTATGGCTGTAAAACAACCAGTCATGGCTTGGGCATGTATGGCTGCTTCTAGAACAGACTCACTCTTCTTTATTGGTGTTGTAATGGAGGATGGTAGCAGTGCAAGGAATCTGGAAGCATACAGCAGATTTTGTCTGGCTTTGTACAAAGAAATTCCTCCGACCTCATCAGCCGGTGCTTCATTCTCCAGCAAGACAATGACCCCAAACACACTGCCTGTGCACCCAAAGCATTCACCACTGGGAAAGAGTGGAAAGTTTTTGACTCGCCAAGTCAGTCACCTGGTCAAAAAACATTCAATATTGTAATAAATGGCTTCAAAGTCAAGTCCTTGTATTCCTTTGATAGAATTGATAATATTCACAGACTCTTTCATCCTTCCTTTGGAAAAAAAAACAGAACTTTCATATTACTCCTTTGGCTAGAAAGAGGGTTTGAATTAGGGTTAGGTTTAGGAAAGCAGTAAGTGTTAGGGTTGAGGTAAGATCGGGGATATTTTTATGAGCTTGGGAAAGATTTGAGCAAGGATTAGTTGATCATATTGGACACAATAGGCCATTTAATTTAGATATTCTTCAGTGAAATGCATTTATCATGAGGATTTCAATCTCGTTTCCAAATATTTCTGTTGATAAATTTATGATATTCCCTTTATTTTTCATTCTTCCTCATGGATAATTCAGATATTTTAGATGTCAAATTATGGTTAAACAGTGCATGCTCAGGAGTTGTGTTTAGGATATTTGGAAAGGGTTTACAGAATAAGTTACTCAAAACTTTCTGTTTTTTATTGAAATATTTCAGGTGTTTTTAAAAATGATTGATTAAAAAAAAAAAAGTACATATTAGACTTTTTTTAAAGACTAAATTTTTTTTAAATCATGAAAAAATAAAAATTAAAGAAATAATTTTAAAAATTTTATTTTAAAAAATATCTGAAAAAATTAATTTATAAAATTTTAAAATTTTAAAAGAAAATTTTAAAAAAGAAAAAACATTTTTAAATAAAAAACCCTAACCTAAACCAGTCCAAATCCTGCCTCAGCTTCAACACTAAGTTTACTTGCTACCATAAACCTAATCCAAGCTATATTCCTGCTTGACTATGAATAAGACTTGCCAACAAAATGTGAAAAAGTTTTTTGCTATATATTTTACCATTAAAATGGATGAAAACTATTTAAATGTAGTGAAAACAATAAGGTATTTACAAGGAAATGTGATTCACGTGAAGAGCCTCTACAGTGTTTTAAGGTTGCGATCTAAACCTCTACAGGAGCTATTTTATCTACTTTTCCTGCACTTCAGTTAGCCCTCTGTTAACCTTCAATCTTATTTGGCTGTAATGACCTCGAACTGAATCAATTGATTCAATATTATTCCTACTCCGTTTCTGATTATTTTCTCTCTGGTGCAGGACTGACAGCAAAATGATATTTACCATCTGAGAAACGTGACGCTAACAAACTTTTAAAGTGGAGGCAAGGGCAGACACCCTCTACTGGGGCTTGTGGCTGTTTCGGCACATGGCCTCCAGCACTAAACCAGCAGGGTTAAACTCCATGGGATTCCCAGCTTCTGCTGGAGGCCACCAGCTAGCCATTCACCCAAAGCCAGTAGCCATGGTGACAGATGATGTTAGTTTAATTACCATAAAAGAGCAGATTTAGCAGTTTTGATTGTGTGTGCATGTGTATGTGAGGGAGGGAGGGAGAGCAGGGGAGGGGGAGGGGGAGAGGGAGGGAGAGAGAGAGAGAGAGAGAGAGAGAGAGAGGGAGAGAGAGCAAACGATTCATCAGCACTGAGAGGAGAAACACTAAGAAATAGGCATTAATATTACCTGTGAAATCAAGCAGGGATACATTACCTGTTAGAGTGACAAGAGGTGACAAAGAGTCACAGCATGTTCAGGATAAATAAAAATGAGCTTCAATGAGGATCAATATTCAAAAGATGAATCAATTTTATGAACCTCTCATTGATTTGATAATCCATGCAGCATCCATTGAAGAATGAGCTATAAAATATGAAATAGCTACTTATTAAACCTGATCTGAAAGACGTTGTAGATACCCCCCTCCCCAAACCATCTTCTCCACTCCTGCTTGAAATGGCTGAATTAAGGATTTGATTGGGTATCTGTATCTTAATTAAGCTGGATTTATCCCAGCAGGGGGCAGGATTTGGCAGCTCCATACATACTGCTTTTCTCCCTGGTAGAGATAAGACTTGTGATTATTCCAGGAGGACTATCACCATGGTGCATGCCAAATAAGCAAGCCTGTGATGGACATGTGTGGGGAAGAACCAGACAGAAGAATCTGGAATTTTTTATTTTATTCCTTACAGAGTGTGTCTTTGCAGTCTCCCAGTTCTCAAAATTTATTATGAAGACCACAAGTCAATTACTATAAATTATGTTGCAGACATAAGTACATTGCATTTACTGGCAAATTAATTAAAGTATTAGTTTCATATAACTTTGGTTAAAATATATTTATCTGCGCAGTCCAAATTTGTTTTGAATTAATGTGAAACTTTAAACCAGTGTGCACAAGGGACATGTACTAATTAGGTCATTATTGTCAAGACAGCCTGCATGACTGACTTTCCCAGAGGATAATTAAGATAGACGTTTTTATATCCTTACTGAATGAGTAACTTGTTTTATTAGACAGGGCAGTCTCCTGGTCAGACCCAAGAGTGGACGCTCATAACAGTGAGGGTACCAAGCTCTTCCTGGTGACGGTGCCTGTTGTAATTATCCCAAAGGGCTTCTTTCTCTGGTCTGTGGTTTCACCACTTCAGGGTTTACTTTTGGTTTAATAAAATAGTGTTACTGCATTCATTGTTAACTGGGTCTTATGTAACATTCATAAAACCTTTTGTGATCTATAATTTGTTTCAACAACATGCTTGATTAAGTCTCAGTGTTTTTGGCTTTCACAGGACATATGACTAATATTATAATGCTAATTGCTATTCATTCATAATTGCCAGCCACGAAAGTAGGAAAGTTCATAATCCATAATGATGCATTGTACAATAATTATTATGGAATGCCAGACATTCTGCATTGTACTCTATGGATTTTCTATTAAGGGATATACTCCACCCACACTTTATAAAGAGACGTAAAGGTCAGGGCTAAAGCTGAACTGGAGTGTCTGACTTATGTTCTCTAAGTATATAAATGATCTGATTTTTTAAGGACATAATGCGCAACGGCTTGACTCAAAGATCAAGGATTTGCGCATTTGTATGCACAGAGGATAAAAAAACCTTCTGCAAACTAATGGTCTGTGTTTGTGTCTTTTGAACAAATTTAACAGCCTGTTCTCTCTCACAGATACAAATGCACCTGTAGGCAGTTTGTCTTTCTCAATATCTTTCCTTTGAACAACTCCTCTCCATCTTTAAACACCCCCACCCCCCCCCAAAAAAAAAAAATCAGCTCCAACTCAGTCATCCACATGCCATGACTCATAATGAAGAGCGAAAAATAACATGAGCCCTTATGTAAGACTTATTACCATTTCCTCTTCCTCAAATTCGAGATCCCATCGGCTTGTGCACTCACTCAGTGGAGAGAAGCCAAGGGGCCTCTGGTGTTTTTCCTGCATTCCAGACGCGAGTGTGCCCAAGGAGTTTCAGAGGGTCAAATCCCGCAGCCTCCACCACGTCATCATATCCTGTTCACATCTACACTAAGGTGAAGGGTAAAGGAAGAATGGTCTGCACATGCTTGCAGGTGCAGTTCTGCTTCCTCATTGCTAAATTCTTGTGTGGAAAGATAAATAAATGAATGATGGCAAGTTCCGACCCCCCCCTCCCCCCCCATTGGGGGAAATCTGTTCACCCAGAGTAAACTGCCAAAAACTCATCAATTGGTTGCGCATTCTTTCACAAACCAAAAACAGACAAAAGTCTGTTCATGGGAAGTGAGGGGACAACATTTCTGAAAATGTTCAACCTCCTGGCACATGCCCCACATCCCACAATGTGCACACAAACTTACCACAAAATCAGATCAACACTCGAGAGAGAGGACCACACAAAGTATGGATGAAACAAACACTTACACGAATAGCCCTGACCCACAGCAGCTGAAGGAACTGCGATTCATTTTCACTAAAAATAATATCGTACTGGAACTCTCAAACCTCTGAAAAAAAGAGAAAAGCACCACTTGTGTGTGTTCTTTTCAAAAATGAGACATATTCATCGAACTCCATGAATCACCTGTTTTTCTGAATCACTCGTGTGAACAACTCCTCCGCTGGCCTCGGCCCACGCGAGGCTCCAGCGGCACCATGCAATAAATACCCCCGCTGTTCTATAAAGAGCGCGCTGCCTACTATTAATACTGAAGAGTTTTTAGAGGACACTCAGAAGTACCAGCGCGTGTGCTATGAATAAAGCAGCGGGGGTGGGCCTGCAACAGTTACGAAACAGTTATCTGCCACTGCGACCCCCCCCCACCACCCCCTGCCCCACCGCCCCCCGCCCCCGGCCGATGTAGGTCAGAGACGGTCCCTGCTGAATTATTACGGTGCCAGCGAGCTTGTGCGTTGTTGTCCCCTGAGCCTAGAGTCGTGGGTCAGGACCCACTGGTGCATCATGGGTAGGAGGGCTTGGTGGGGAGGGGCGGTGGGCTTGGGGGGGGGGGCTTTGGGGGCAGCAAGATGATACACTCGCTGCGTATCACACTTCCCTTCGCCATTCGCACCAGTGAGATAAAAGCGTGGGTTACACGATGTTCCAGTCCCAGTCCCCACGCTGCTGTTCAGATCCGCACATTTGGTTCCATATTTGTACACATATCAGGCCACAATTCAGCAAGGGGCGGAGTCACAGAGAAGGTATTCAGTGCGTATCTTGGCTTCAGACATTCGGGGAAGCGCGAGCCTGAGACAAAGCGAGGAATGGGAAAGTCGGTGAACCAGTCCATTCCTGCAGACCTCGCTCTACAGAGCAAACGAGTCACGAGACCGGCTCGACAGGCAGAGGACAGAACATTCTGTAAAACGGAGAGAAAAGACTGCGGTTCGCAAGTGTGGAAAGAAAGCACGCACAGGTTTTGAACGAACCTTTCTTATTTATGTCTCAAACAGCATGTTAGCTTATGTGTGGTCAACATCAATGATGGCAAATATGCAAATGTGGAACTCCAAAGAACGGTGTTTGTTTCAGCTGAAGGTGACATGACACAAACAACATGATACTGCAACATGTTCACTACCCTTAATTTCAGCATCATAACTGTTATTCATAAATATTGCTATAATACTTCTGTACGGCATATACTGACTGACCAAAAAAAAAAAAAAAAAAAAAAAAAAGGTAAAACAAAACAATAACAATTCTGTGAAGAAACTATGAAGGTCCAAACGCCACATGGTGGGTTGAGAACCAGAACCTTCTGAAGGGACTTTGGTTTTGTACCTTAATAAAATTGGGTCTACTTAGTTCCAAAAGGGATACCAGAAACAAAAAATAATAAATCCTAAAAAAACCAAAAATATATATATATATATTTCCAATTCTTAAATTAAGGGGAAAATTAAAAGGCACAGCACTACCACACTGAACACGTCATTTGTTGTTTCTTGAATTCAACACATTCAAGAATCTCTAAAAACCTAATTTTATACAAAGCACAAGTGAACAATCACCAATACCAAAAGTCTCTCTGGTCTAACTCTGAAAAATCCTCTGAAAGAGTTCGATGTGTCCTTTAAAGGAAAAAAACTAAACAAAACCAAAAGAAAGAGTTTAAGTGTCCCTTCTTTTGAGTCTGCAGAACCGGCAAACCGGAATCTTCATCCAGGCTGCCTCCTCCTCCTCGTTCATTTTTACTTCCTAGAAAAAGTGCTCCAGTACAAGAACTTCTCTCGACACTGACGTCCGCCTCGCCTTCCTTCCGTTATGACCGACACAATACAGTACAAATTTATTTTCATCATCCTATTTTTTTCAGAAAAAAAGTAGCGTTACAAATTTAGTCAGCGATTTATTATTACGTTTCAAGTAGATTTTTTAATAAGTGCTGTAAGAAAAGGAAAACCCTTCTTCAATCGCGTTGCCGTGAGACCAGGAGTCAGCTAGTCGTCTGAATCCAGTGTCAAGTGACTTAGCCTTGTGTTCCTCCTTGTCTAAATCTCGCTCGACAATCTTTAGGTTACTTTAGGCCACTTGACAACTCTTAAGGTTACTAAAATAAGATAATTCCTTCAGAAACCTTAAGGTTTCTTTCAGTTCCAGATTAATAATATTGCTTCAATATTGCCACACCAAAAAAAAAAAAAAAAAAAAATCCAAGGACAGTGCACTCACATCACGTAAGTGCGCGTAATGTTTTTATCGTTCAAATGAAATGTCACGTCCACAAAGGGATTTGTGAGCCAAGTCTCTGTCCTATGACCGTATTTAAAAAAAGGAAAGGAAAGGAAACAACAACGAGCGCGCTTGCCGTTGTTTGTGCTCTTGGGAAGGAGCTGGAGCCTCTCCAGGCCTGACGCCGCTAGCAAAGCTAACAGCTTCTGCCTTGGCTCTGAGGCAGACATCTCCGCGGGGGGAGGTCATGTGACACACACACGCACATGTACGCGCCCGCAGAGGCCCACGCGCGCTCGCTAGCCATTGGCCGCAGAACCCCGAGGGGGCGGGGGGGGCTGGAAGCAGCGCCAGTACGACCGGCGGGGTTCAAGTCAGGGAGGTAGGGAGGGTTTCGGTAGAAAGTCTCGAGGTTCTTGATGACCAAAACAGTACGAACGATACCGAAATCTCAAAAAATGTCTCTCGAACCATTTCTTTTCACCCGTCGGCCCCTCCCCCTCCACGCGCGGGCTCCTCCCCCAGACCCTGTTCAAAGCCGTGCGAGTCTCACGGGTAATACTGCATCTCCCAGAATGCCCCGCTCAGTTCACCAGGACGAAGCCGTGCTGCGAGTCCACCGTCTCCATCATCTCGCCCTCCAGGAAGGCGTCGTGGAGCTCGGGGAGGGCCAGGCCATCGTACCCGGGCCCGGCGCCCTCGGCCTGGGCCGCGGGGGGAGGCTGCCCGGGGTCCGCGGGGCACTGGTACTGCTCCGCACACAGCGCCTCCGCCGAGTGGGACAGGGTCAGGTCGCAGACGGGGTAGCCCAGGGCCTCGGGGGCGTGGCCGTGCGGGTGGGCGGGGAGGCCGGGGGGAAGGGGCGGGGCGTGGAGCAGCTGCGGGTAGTGACCCGGGTAGGGCTCGAAGATCACCGCCTCAGCGCTGGGCCCCATCAGGGGCCCGAGGCCCGGGGCCCGCCCGTAGTGAGGGGACGGCTGGGCGCTGGGTTGCGTCGCCGTGGCGATGGGGCCATGCAGAGGGGGAGGGCCCGAATGGTCCCCGGGGCCCCTGGGAGGGGGGTGGGGGTACGAGCCCTCTGCAATCTGCATCTGATTGAAGTAGGACTGCAGCTGAGACTGCTTCTGCAGGAACATCCTCTTCTGCTGAAGCCTAGAGAGAGAGAGAGACAGAAAGAGAGAGAGAGAGAGAGAGAGAGAGAGACAGAGAGAGAGAGAGAGAGACAGAAAGAGAGAAAAATAATTATTTTTTGCTCATATTTATACTTCAATTGATTTTTTTGTTGCAGGAACATACAGGTCAATACAGTACAAGTGAACTGATTTGGCCAGAATGGAAAGAAACTGAACTGAACTGAGTGTCAGTGAGGGACAGGTTGGTAGGGGGTAGAGGGTAGGGGGTAGGGGGTAAGCAGCAGGAGGGATGAGGGATGGGTGGGGGGGGGGGCTCTCCTGTACCTGTGCTCCTGTAGCTGCTGCTCCAGGCTGCGGGGGGGCTCCTTACAGAACATCTGGCAGCTGCTGGGGGGGCTGACCATGAGGCTGCCCTTCTGTGAGGAGACAGGAGGGAGGGCAGAGTTAGGAGGGGGGTGTGACAGGGAACCAGGCCTGCTGTGTTTTGTTGGGGCAGGGGAATGCAGTATGATGGTCAGGGAGCCTCGCTAGCAGGTTCAGTTCCCCAGCGGGAAAATACTGTTGTACCACTGAGCAACGTCCTCAGCCTGAACTGCTCCAGTAAATATGAGTTTAAAATGAGCTCCGTGCACAGAAGGGCATCTGGATGAGAGCGTCTGTGGACCTGTCCTGTCGATCACTAGCAGGACAGGACTGCGGGGGTGTGCTCTTACCTGCAGCCTGTGGGACAGGTACTGGGTCTCCAGGCTCTGTCTCCGGGACAGTAACGGGGGCTGGGCGGCAGCCGAAAACACCGCTAAACTGTCCTGCTGCTGGCCCCCGTCGCCCTGGGATGCCGAACACACAAACACACACACACACACACACACACACACACACGCTTAGAAACGCGCACACACGTGCTGTACAGACAGATACTGCAGTCAGGCTCAGCTGCACTAATGAGAGGAGCCTGATCAGGGCTGCCCCGCCCTGCTCCAGGAGATCTACCGCCCTGCTACAGCGCCCCTCGCTGTGACACCTGACACTGCACCTCGCACTTTGCGGTTGAGGTGACACATTTTGGAACGTAAATGTGTGAAATCACCTTGGCGTAGCTCGAAGCGTCCGCGTTCGCGCACATATGTAGGGTATGTTTCCGGGGTGATTTGGCACACCTGATTCTACTCATTAGCAGCTCTGGGAGATCTCCAGGTGCTGAATGAGGTGTGCTCTGCTGGGCTCAGAGTGTACACCAGCAGGGAGCAGGGCTGGGTAACCCAGCGCTGGGGCGTGTGATCCCGGCGGCGAGCGCGGGGCTCGCTCTGACGCGATTCGCAGATGGCCGAAGCTGCGAGCGAATGGGAGCCCGGCGCACAGACGGGCCCTTTGTCCCTCAGGAAGCGTGTGATCTGAGAGCTGCTCCACGCTGCCTCTTATGTAAGGAGGTGGCGCTCTTCCTGCCTCTCCCTGCTAGGGGGGGGGGGCGGAGGCGGCTGGGGCCGCCAGTCGCCGATACGCACGGCGTTACCTCAGAGGCAGCTGCGCCGAGCCGACCGTACGGCGGGCGTGCCAGGAGAAACACCCGACGGCCCCGCCCTCCTGCCGTGACAACAGGCCAGCGAGCCGGAGACTCGGACGCACTCAGGAAGCGTCAGCGTGACTCCGTACGCGCGTGTGTGAGACTCCGTACGCCTGTGTGAGACTCCGTACGCGCGTGTATAAATACGTGTGTAAATGCGTGTACAAATACGTGTGTAAATGCATGTGTAAATGCGTGTGTAAATGCGTGTGTAAATGCGTGTGTAAATGCGTGTGTAAATGCGTGTATAAATGCGTGTGTAAATGCGTGTATAAATGCGTGTATAAAAGCGTGTGTAAATGCGTGTATAAATGCGTGTGTAAATGCGTGTGTAAATGCGTGTATAAATGCGTGTGTAAATGCGTGTGTAAATGCGTGTGTCCCGGGGTTTCGGGGCGCGTGTCGGGGGCACACACCTGCAGCAGGGGGTCCAGCAGGTCGTACAGGTGCGGGTGCGTGTCCGGAGGGTAGAGCCCCGGGTCCTCCCCGGAGCCCATCTGCTCATACAGCATCTGCGCTTTGTTCAGCTCCAGCATGCCTTTGGTCCGGGCCAGGTTCTGCAAGTGCTGCCTGAAGGCCACCAAGCCTGGACAGAGGAAACAGACCGTACCAAACGATGACCGAGCCGCCTGACACTGTACACCGCATTTCTGAGTACAGGCGAGCTCGAGTTTGCGTTGGTAGTGTGTTACTGACCGCACGAGTATGTAGCTGCAAGTCTGTGGAAGTGTGTGTGCGTGCATGCGTGTGTGTGTGTGTGTGCACGCATGTGATGTGTGTGTGTGTGCGTATGCTTGTGTGTGTGTGTATGTGTGTGCGTATTTGTCAGCAAAGACCTCTCAGCATTATCAGGATTTGCAACGGTTCCTCTTCTTTAGAAGCATGTGACTTGTTCCCAGTACTGAATTTGAATCATCAGAACTATTTAAAGAACAGACAGGATTGGAGGCCTCCAGCACACGCCTGACTCATAGCGTGCTGCAGAAAACACTAGAACAGGATTTAGAGTCTCTCCACTCCCAGCTTATAGACCAGAGAGCAGCCAGAAATACCTCCTCTTATTTTTTATAGCCTGAGAATGATAGAGAGTAATTACACAGGATGCAGGACAGAGGACTGAACAGGAATACGTGGGCCAGCTCTTCAGAGCACGGACGCCCGTGAATCACCAGAGAGAGAGAGAGAGAGAGAGAGGGAGAGAGAGAGAGGGAGAGAGAGAGAGAGAGAGAGAGAGAGGGGGAGAAACGACTTCCTGAAAACAAATACATATTCGTCTCGTTTGCTTCGGGAATAATTTACAGCGCACCGACACGCCAAGCGCAGCGCGTTCAAATTTAAACGTGAAAAAAATCTTTTTGAACGTGAAAAAAATCTGCGTTTGCCGAACGGCGGAAGTGAATTAAACTAGAGTAGAGAAAAAAAGAATGTTCTATGTTCTAAGTTCCTATGACAAACCCCGAGCCCGGATCAGAGCACAGGCAGGGGAGATGGATGATTAAGTGTGACAGGGCCCAGCAGCCCCCACATCGCAGCACCCGGGTTCACTGAGAGTGGAGGAGGGAGAGAGAGAGAGAGAGAGAGAGAGAGAGAGAGAGAGGGAGAGGGCTTTGCTTCTCATAATTGTCAGTAGTTCAGACATATTGTATTGTGTGCTTCTACAATATGTACACGCACGCAAGCTGAAATAAAAATTTGAGAACAAGTGAGCAAGAGGGAGACACTGTCTGTTCTTTACTAACTTTGCTTTGCCCTGATCAACACTAATGGCACACCGATAAAGCACCTTCTAACTGAAACAGACAGACAGGCACAGCAGGAGAGAGGCAGAGAGAGAGAGAGCTACAGAGACAGAGAGAGAGAGAGAGCTACAGAGACACAGAGAGAGCTAGAGAGAGAGAGCTACAGAGACACAGAGAGAGCTAGAGAGAGAGAGCTAGAGGCAGGAAGAGAGAAAGCTACAGAGACAGAGAGAAATAGAGAAAGGGAGAGAGAGAGCTACAGAGACAGCTAGAGAAAGAGAGAGCTACAGAAACACACAGAGAGCTAGAGAGAGAGAGAGCTACAGAGACAGAGACAGCTAGAAAGAGCCAGAGAGAGCTAGAGGGAGGGAGAGAGAGAGCTACAGAGACAGCTAGAGAAAGAGAGAGCTACAGAAACACAGCCAGTTAGAGAGAGAGAGAGCTACAAAGACAGAGACAGCTAGGGAGAGAAAGAGAGAGCTAGAGGGAGGGAGAGAGAGAGAGATCTACAGAGACAGAGAGAGCTAGAGAGAGCTAGAGGGAGAGAGAGAGAGAGAGAAACAGTGAGAGAGAGAGAGAGAAACAGAGAGAGAGAGAGAGAGAAACAGGAAATTGAAAAAGGCAGACACAGAAATTCATGGTTACCAAAAGAAAAACGAATATGTGGTCACTGTAAGACAGGAGAGGTTGAGACAGAGATGCACTTCCTCCTAAATTGTACAAAATATACAAATATTAGAAAAATATATTACCAAAAATTCTCAGAAATTATACAAAACTTCCATTCTTTATCAAAGAACGAAAAATGTGCAGTCCTATTAGGACAAGGACCGACAGCCCCAATTGCGGCTCAATATGTCTCAGCTTGCCATAACCTGAGGGACACTGAGTGACCATTGTACATAATTATAATTATCTATTTATTTATTTTATTTTATTATTAATAATAATAATAATAATAATAATAATAATAATATATATATTTTTTAATTAATTAATTAATTTATTTATTTTAATAGAATGTTCATTATTAGTATTCCACTGTAAATATGTATTTTGAATTGATTTATGATGCTTTGGCAATATGTACCTATGTATTTCCTGCCAATAAAGCAATTTGAATTTGAATTTGAGAAACAGTGAGAGAGAGAAACAGAGAGAGAGAGAGAGGGAGAGAGAGGGAATAGGCACCTTGCGTGAGGGAGGTGTCGGAGGCGCGGCGGCCCTCGCGGAAGCTGATTGGCGAGCGGTTGTGGGCCTCCCTCCTCTGGGAGGAGAGCGTCTGCATGGCGGGGTTGGCGGGCTTCAGGCCGATGAAGGGCGGGGTCATGCGGGGGCCGGACGTGTTGGCGGCACAGGGGTCCTCCAGCAGGCTCAGGTCACTGTGCACCGAGCCCATGTCGTACTCGGAGTCCACGCTGCCCAGGGACGGGTTGTGGCCCATGCTGAACAGCTTCCCTGAGACCACCCCGGGGGATAAAAACACCTCAGAGTCCGCACCCAGAACACCAGCCCAAAACACCACACCTTCGCTAAACACACAAACTACAACTTCACTCAAAATGGTGGGGTGTAGAATTCTGGTCCGTAATTTATCACTTTAATCACAAATTGTACTTACTTTCATGTAAAAGTGCATTTTGGGACCAATGTACTGATTTAAACTGGAAAAGTACATTTTTCACAGGAGTTCATGTTTTAAAGCAAATGTAAAGCTTTCTGGACTGCAGGAGGAGACAGTGAGCATCTTGTGCAAAACTCAAACTCCCAGGGACCCCTGCACAGCTCAGCTGCTTCTGAAGAGAGCGCGAGGCCACCGTTTCTACCCTCCCGCGGCGGTGCAGTGACGGCGCCGGCGGCCGTCAGGCTAACCTGTGCCGGTGACCGCGCCGGGCTGGTTGGTGACCTCGGAGAGGGTGTGGCGGCGCTGGCCGAATCGGGCCGTCTGGAAGGCGGCGAAGACGTGGGAGGGGTCGTCCTCCATCTCCGGCTCCTCCGTCTCGATGCCCTCGTCGATGGAGGTCTCCATCATGTTGCTAGGCGACGAGGTGCTGGTTTTGCGGATGATGGCGGGGGGGAGGGGCTCCAGGAGACAGCCATTGACCTGAAAGCAGAGAAGCCCATCAGCTGCTACCCAGCTCACTGCAAAGGTGCTGGTTGCCAATGGCGACAGGACCCTGTGGCGGATACATTGGAAATTCTAATTCAGGCTCTTTCAATGGCCAACTATGACCATGGGTGCACCCCAATGCTTTCCATTCCCCACCTCCTTTCCTCCACTCCCCCACTACTACGTCTCCTACCCGGATGTATGAGGAGGAAAAGAGGGGAGGAGACGAGTGGAGGAAAGGAGAGATCAAGGAGGCATTAAGAACTGGGAAAGCTGATCTGCCTCTCTGTCATCAAACTCAACTATTGATGATGTAGCCCTATGACTGATGCCGAGCCCATAAATAGCCCCACAGCCAATCGCAGATCTTCCACATGGTCAGCCCATTCTGACAAACAGCCTAGCTTGCTTCAAGTACAAGCAGATTCAGACCTGTAGGGGGTCCCTGGCCAGGCTTGATATGCAATGACTATGGACAGACTTGGGAACATCCAAATATAAAGCTCTTTTTAAACATAACCCTTTCTAAGTCATGACAGGGATCCACTGGATGCCCTTGAAGGTTGAGAGCTCCAGCAGTAGAGGGTAAACTGATCACTGGCCTGCAGGTGAACACATCGGTGGAGTGAGTCAGCCCTACAGCTGCGGGTCCACACTGCACCCGCCAAAAAACGTGTTTGGAAATCACGAGGTGTCGCACGCTTCACACAAAGAAACCCAACCTGTAACCTGGCACCGCACACCGGTCCGCAGGAGGAAAAATACCGCCCGCAATGTCAGACCGCATCGGCAAGGTCGACTCGATTCGACCGCTTCCAAAACTCCCACGTGGACCGGAGATAAAGGCGGACCTTTCTGTTCCAGCACCCCCTCACTCCCAGAACGCACCGGGAAAGTTTTTTTCTCTGTCGAACAGTAATTATGAGCCGTTATGGTTGGATCAAACACGAGACCGTAGTACAAGTGATCCTGCCCTTCGGAAGTATTAATTTATTTATAGGTATTATTTACACGACTGAACTTCCAGAGCACCCGAAATGACTTTCAAACATCAACCAAGTAACAATATAAAATTTTAAGATAAACAATTGATATTTTTCATGGCTAGAGCCTTTATTAGAGCCACGGTCCACTGCAAACCAGGACAAAATCCGCATTACGTTTCATCTTCTATACACTCTCAAATGCAATTGAACTGAACGTGGTTTTCCTTCTTGCGAGCACCAAGAGCTCGGCTAATAACACATTAAAGACCTGCCAGACTCGGAGCGTGCAGAATCCCCTTTTATTACTCATTATTTTTTATTCGACGCGCGCGCGCCAAGACTCTTCCGGATAAGTGGATGTTTTTGCCAAATGCTGGAAGTGAAAGCGCTGGACGGGCGATGTGCTGGCGGCGGCCGGGCCCCCGCGGCGAGCGTTAATGAGCGGGGGCCGCGGGGCCGCGGGGCCGCAGTAATGGCCCTTTGTGGGCCCGCCGCGCCCGCCGCGGCGCGGGGCTTCGGGACCCTGCGGCTTCCCGCGGCGCTCGGAGACGGACTAGCTACACAAACACGCCGCGGGCTCCTCTCCCGCTCTGCTCCTCTCCCGCTCTGCTCCTCGCGCCGGAGCAGGGGAGGGGTCTGGAATGCGGGGGACAGGAAGTGTGTTTTGGCCGAGAGGCCAGTCAGACTTCCATTCAGACACACGCACACACACACACACGGATACAGGCACACACACACACACGGATACAGGCGCACACACACACACGGATACACGTGCAGATAAAGAGATACACACGCACACACATGCGCACACGCACGCACACACACGCGGACATGCACGCACACACGCGCACACACATGCACACACATGCACACACACACGTACACACACACACACACACACACCCTCATGAGTAACAGGGTTCATCTGGCTGACCTGGCTCAAAGGCAGGCAGTTTGTCAGCAGCGGTTTGTGAAATCCCCTGGTCTACGTGTCCTCAGCTACGCACGGTGCCAGAAAGGCTTTTACCCCCACCCCCCCACCCCCCCATCCCCAGCCCCCAGCCCCCCACCCCGGGGGAGAGCAGGTGAACCGGGCAGGCTGAACCCCCCTCCCCTCCCCTCCTCTCCCGGCACAGTGTCCTGATCACCACCGCAGGTCCGCTTACATAACCGCTCCTTCCCGCTGCTCGCTCAGGCCTCGCTAAAAAAGAAAAAAACACACACAGCGTGTGTTCCAGCCTCCCTCTCCCAAACGACCCGCCTCACGCACACGCATCATCGCCCCCCCACCTGCTGGACCTCCCGGCGCGGCCGTTACATAAAGGAGTGCCCATCCTTCCCCTGTGAGACGGGCCCGTCCGACCTCCAGGCCTAACGCACAGCACAGCTGCTAAGACGCAGCGCAGGAGGACGAGCGGTGGACAAAGTGTGATGGCCATGATCAGCCCTCCTTAAACGGGCAGGAGGAGGAGGGGGGGGAGGGGGGGGAGAGCAGACGCTGGGGTTGCGACAGCGAGGGGGTGAGGGTGTGTGTGAGTGCGCAGAGCCGGGCATGCTGGGTAACGGCAGCGCTGGGGGGGGTGTGGGGGGGCAGTGATTTGCTGTGTTATGCAACCGCAGCAGCTGCACGCTGAGGCACAATCCGGCTGACTGAGCCGTCCGACCCGGCTGACCCCCCCTCCCCCTCCTCCCCACCCCCCCACAGAACACCACGGTTAGGGAGGACGGAGGGAGAGCAGGCTGTACCTCAGCAGCACCCATATCAGACACAAACACAATGTAACTGCGTTAGGGCTTATCTTACTGCCTGAGCACTGCAGGCCTGTGTTAGCGGTGCGCTCAGCGCTGATCGAACCGCACGCTAGCTCTCTGGCCTGGCGCTCCCGCGGCGTGCTTAACTGGCCCACCACCCGCACCCGCACCCCCCCCCCACCCCGAGCTGGCATCTGCTCTCTGTGTCTGTCAGTCTGGTTCTTAACCGAGGCGTCCCAAGGGTGGGGGGCGTGATGGGGGGGCGGGGGTGGAGCCGGGCCTAGCCTCAAGGAGACTGTTATCTAACAGCAGTCAAGTGCCTGAGACCAGCAGCCTGCTATGACACAGAGAGCCATCTGAGCGTGTGTGTATGGGTGTGTGCGCGTGTGTGTGCGAGTGCATGCATGTGAGTGTGTGTGTGTGTGCATGGGTGTGTGCGTGTGCGTGTGTGTTGTCTTTGGTTCATCCCCAGCTGCCCTGGACTGCACCGTTCACCCTCCGCACATCAGCCTCAGATTGGAGCTCATTCTGACCCTAACCCCCCCCCACCAGCACTTCCCCTGGCCTCCTGCTCCCCCCCCCCCACCAGCACTTACCCTGGCCTCCTGCTCTCCCCCCCCACCAGCACTTCCCCTGGCCTCCTGCTCCCCCCCCCACCACCGCACTTCCCCTGGCCTCCTGCTCCCCCCCCCACCAGCACTTCCCCAGGCCTCCTGCTCCCCCACCCACCACCCCAGCACTTCCCCTGGCCTCCTGCTCCCCCCCCTGAATCACAGGTCACTCAGTGCGCCTTCTCATTCAGCCTAAAGGCTGCATCGGCTGGCTGAAGGCCCCCCCGCACTGAGCCGTACACACTGCCCAAACCCCCACTCACCTTGGGCGTCCCCACGTCCTCCTCCATAAAGCTGTGCTCGGGCTGACAGGAGGATTGTGGGAAGGCGAAGGACTCGGCGGCGGGCTGGGGGAGGGCGGAGGACCGCAGGAGCCGCACGCCCTGAGGGAGGAGCCCCACCTGCGTGGGAACGGCGCCGCCCGCCTGTCACACGGGGAAACACGCCATTAGCACCAGGCAGGTAAATGGGGCGGGGCTACCACAAGCCGTCAATCAATGACTTCTCTGAGCCAATGAAAAGAACGGAACACAACAGTTGGTCAGCAGGAATGTAACCGCTGTTACTGGGATTCAGGAGGCTGCACTGTCAGATTGCTGATTGAAAGCGGGCGTTTGAGGGTGGGGGCGGGGCGGGGGGCGGGGTCACCTTGGCCAGGGACTGCTCGGCGATGGTGCTGGGCCGGCGCTGGCGGGGGTCCAGCCGCTGCTCCACGGGGAAGCTGCAGCGGTGGGCCTTCAGCCGCTCCACCAGGAGGTAGTAGATGGCGGCAAAGTGGTTGTAGCTCTTGTTCTGCAGAGACTGAGAGGGGCGCCAGGACCGCGGTTAGCGGGGTCACCAGGCTGGGCAGAGAGCACCCCGACCTTTACCACCCAACCACTCATCTGTCTGCTACTCTCATGAGACTGTAACCAGCTGGGCGGGGCTTACTGTTTAATGGGGAAAGATACTTTTTAATGGAGATCTACTTCTCTGTAGGTTTTTCACTCCAATCCTAACAGAACACATCTCATTCAACAGCAAGAGGTCTCACTGAGCTGCTAATGAGCAGAATCAGGTCCAAATCGGGGTTTAAATGAAAACCTACAGGATGGGAGATCTCCAGGAGCAGGGTTGGGCAGCCCTGGGGCAAATCACAGAGGGGGTGCACTGCACTGGGGGGGGGGGGCTCACCTCCACGGTCTTGTGCTGGTCGATGCCCAGGCTGTGCATGAGCCGCAGCACCTGCTCGCTGTACCCGGCCACGCCCCCGGCCTCGCCCTCGGCGGGCGCGCTCCGCTGGTACAGCGTGGGCCGCTGGACGGGCACCTCCAGCGCCATCCAGCGGTGCTCCTTAATCTGCGCCACCGACAGCCGCTTGGACGGGTCCAGAACCAGCATGCGCCGGATCAGGTGCTCACAGTCTGCGGGGGGGAGGGAGAGAGAGGGGGAGAGAGGGAGAGAGAGGGAGAGTTAGAGTAGGAGGGAGGGAGGGAAAGAGAGAGAGAGAGAGGAGGGACAGAGAAAGAGAGAGGGGGAGGGAGGGAGGGAATGAGAGAGAGAAAGGGGGAAAGAGGGAGTGAAGGAAGGACACAGGGAGAGAGAGGGAGGGAGAGAGGGAGGAAGGGAGAGATGAAGAAAGGATGAAGAAACAGCTGGGTCTGCTGGCTGGTCCTTTTGAGAGGCCTTGCCTCAGCTTGCGAGACACACGCTCCTCACACAGGAGATAAGTGCCACAGGGCAGCGAGGGGGAGTCTTAGTGCCACAGGGCAGCGAGGGGGAGTCTTAGTGCCACAGGGCAGCGAGGGGGAGTCTTAGTGCCACAGGGCAGCTGGGAGGAGTCTTAGTGCCACAGGGCAGCTGGGGGGAGTCTTAGTGCCACAGGGAAGCTGGGGGGAGTCTTAGTGCCACAGAGCAGCTAGGGGGAGTCTTAGTGCCACAGGGCAGCTAGGGGGATTTAGTGCCACAGGGCAGCGAGGGGAGTCTTAGTGCCACAGGGCAGCGAGGGGAGTCTTAGTGCCACAGGGCAGCGAGGGGAGTCTTAGTGCCACAGGGAGCTGGGGGAGTCTTAGTGCCACAGGGCAGCTGGGGGAGTCTTAGTGCCACAGGGAAGCTGGGGGAGTCTTAGTGCCACAGGGAAGCTGGGGGAGTCTTAGTGCCACAGGGCAGCGAGGGGGAGTCTTAGTGCCACAGGGCAGCTGGGGGAGTCTTAGTGCCACAGGGCAGCTAGGTGGAGTCTTAGTGCCACAGGGCAGCTAGGGGAGTCTTAGTGCCACAGGGCAGCAGGGGAGTCTTAGTGCCACAGGGCAGCGAGGGGGAGTCTTAGTGCCACAGGGCAGGGGAGTCTTTGCACAGGGCAGCGGGGAGTCTTAGTGCCACAGGGCAGCGGGGAGTCTTAGTGCCACAGGGCAGCGAGGGGAGTCTTAGTGCCACAGGGCAGCGAGGGGAGTCTTAGTGCCACAGGGCAGCGAGGGATCTAGTGCAAGGGCAGGGGGTCTTAGTGCCACAGGGCAGCAGGAGTCTTAGTGCACAGGCAGCGGGGAGTCTTAGTGCCACAGGGCGAGGGAGTCTTAGTGCCACAGGGCAGGAGGGAGTCTTAGTGCCACAGGGCAGCTAGGGGAGTCTTAGTGCCACAGGGCAGCTGGGGGAGTCTTAGTGCCACAGGGCAGCGAGGCGGAGTCTTAGTGCCACAGGGCAGCGAGGGGGAGTCTTAGTGCCACAGGGCAGCGAGGGGGAGTCTTAGTGCCACAGGGCAGCTAGGGGGAGTCTTAGTGCCACAGGGCAGCTAGGGGGAGTCTTAGTGCCACAGGGCAGCGAGGGGGAGTCTTAGTGCCACAGGGCAGCGAGGGGGAGTCTTAGTGCCACAGGGCAGCGAGGGGGAGTCTTAGTGCCACAGGGCAGCTAGGGGGAGTCTTAGTGCCACAGGGCAGCGAGGGGAGTCTTAGTGCCACAGGGCAGCGAGGGGAGTCTTAGTGCCACAGGGCAGCGAGGGGAGTCTTAGTGCCACAGGGCAGCGAGGGGGAGTCTTAGTGCCACAGGGCAGCTGGGGGAGTCTTAGTGCCACAGGGCAGCGAGGGGAGTCTTAGTGCCACAGGGCAGCGAGGGGGAGTCTTAGTGCCACAGGGCAGCTAGGGGGAGTCTTAGTGCCACAGGGCAGCTAGGGGGAGTCTTAGTGCCACAGGGCAGCTGGGGGGAGTCTTAGTGCCACAGGGCAGCGAGGGGGAGTCTTAGTGCCACAGGGCAGCGAGGGGGAGTCTTAGTGCCACAGGGCAGCTAGGGGGAGTCTTAGTGCCACAGGGCAGCTGGGGGAGTCTTAGTGCCACAGGGCAGGAGGGGAGTCTTAGTGCCACAGGGCAGCTAGGGGAGTCTTAGTGCCACAGGGCAGCGGGGGAGTCTTAGTGCCACAGCAGCAGGGGAGTCTTAGTGCCACAGGGCGTAGGGGAGTCTTAGTGCCCAGGGCAGCAGGAGTCTAGTGCCACAGGCAGGGGGAGTCTTAGTGCCACAGGCAGCTGGGGGAGTCTTAGTGCCACAGGGCAGCTAGGGGAGTCTTAGTGCCACAGGGCAGCTAGGGGAGTCTTAGTGCCACAGGGCAGCAGGAGCTACACGCAGTCTTAGTGCCACAGGGCAGCTGGGGAGTCTTAGTGCCACGGCTGTTTAGTCACAGGGCTGGGAGTCTTAGTGCCACAGGGCAGCAGGGGAGTCTTATCGCCCGCGCTGGGAGCTGTCGCGGGAGCAGTCCAGTGCCAGGCGCGGGGACAGCCCGGGCGACGAGGCTCCGCGGTGGACAGGGCAACGTGACAGGACGTACCGTCCACGGGACGGGCGCTCCAGCTGGGAGACGGCAGGACAATGGCTTTCTATGGAAACCCTGGGGGGCGGGGCTGGTTTCGACAGAGAGTCACACAGATGACCTCATCCCAGGACGCACGCATATATTTATCAGCCGAGGGTGCCCTTGAGCCGCTACCGCTAAACCTGCCTACCAGCTGCAGCAGGTGACTGGATCCCACAGACCCGCCCGTTCTTAATCACAGGGCTCCGCACACCTCCCCCATCCCCCCATCCTCTCCTCCGTCTGTGATGTCAGAGCCATCCCTCATTCCACATATGGGCCCCCCCCCTGCGTGCTGCAGGAAGTACATGTCCTTGGGAGAGAGCGGCTGACAGGGTAGCTCCCCCCAGTCCAAGAGCCCAGTGTGACTGCAGCGCCTCACATCTTCTTCCCCAGACTAGGAGCTCTTACTTTCTCCAATTAGGTCTCCCTGCTGTACATAACCCCGCCTCCAGGGGTGGAGAAACAGCCTGTTCTGGGTACGCCACTCAGGAGCCAGCACAAATTCAGTTCACTGGCTAAATCTGCTGTTTAGAGGAGACGTCCAGTCGCCGGTCCTCTGGTCACATGTCTTTAAGCCCCTCCCACGCACACAGCGGGATTTTAAACCTGGTGGTCGGATGCACTCATCGAACCCGTCACCCAGAAGAACGCGCAGCAGGTGATGCGGATCGCCCCCCCCCCCCCCACCCCCCACCACCGTCACTGCCTGTGCGAGTTTAAGACAAACAGGAAGTGTAGCCTGCTGACAAGATGAGAATATGTATGAGATGAAGAAAGAGGAGAGAGACTGCACACTCTGTTCTCTCTAATTCAGGGAACTGGAGTTGGGGGGGGGGGTGGGGGGTGTTAAAATCACACCCTTACACACTGAACATGGTTAAATTGTTTCAAGGCCCTGAAAGAAAGGCCCTGTTGACCAGGCAACTCAAACCCCACCCCTTTCACCCCTACTCCGCCCCCCCCGGGAGCCCTGGCAGGAGGTTGGCTGCGAACGCTCGCTGGCTCCTCCCCCGGGTCACGCAAAGCGCAGAAGCGTTGGGCCCGGGAGCTGGTCTCAGCGAGTGGCATCCGCGCAGAATGAGCTACCCAGACACCCCGGCTCTGCTGCAGCGAGCACGCCCAGTCCCCCTCTGAGAACGCCTGAGCCAAGAGAACAGCGCTCTCTCTCCTGCTCTCTCCCAGCCCCGCTCCTCTCTTACAGACGGGCAGGCCTGAAATGGGCCTCAGAGACCACAGAGCCGCTATCTAACCATCACCACCATCGCTGCGACAGCGCACACCGTGCCTGCTATCTCCTTCACCACTATGCAACCACAGATACACCATCACTAATGCAAGTAAACACCAGTAGGGTAAACTGCGGCCATTTTGGTTCAGGCTTTAACTGGGGTCCAACACTCCCCCACAGGGCCAGGTGCTAGGGTTTCTGTTCAGGCTTCCCTGTGCGGGACACAGGTGAGTTTAACAAAGCTTCAAGGCGAGGCTCTGGTGGTCATCACTTAAGTCAAGGACAAGGCTGTGTTCTCCAGAATGCAAGGCACTACACAACATCAATCTGGACTGTAGGTCACATCTCAGTAGAGCAGTGGTAAACAACCCTATTCCTGGAAAGCTACCATCCAATAGGGTTTCATTCCAACCGTAACGAAACACACCTCCTTTGACAGCCGGTCACGTGTGCAAAAATTATGACTGAAATGAAAACCAACCGGATGGCAGATCTCCAGGAACAAAGATGGCTGCCACTGCAGTAGGCTCTATAAACGGCCTACGGTCCTGACCTTCCTAAAGCTGGTGACCGTAAGGAAAATGCCAGCCGCCGGCAGAGGGCCGGGGTCCAAGCCCTTCTTCAGTCCAGCAGCAGGCAGTGAGTCCTCAGGGTCCTCGCAAACGCACAGGACCGGCTTCCGCTCGACTCTTACCTTCCGTCATGAAGTAGGGTATGCGGAACCGCCCCTCCAGAACGCGCTGTCGCAGCACGGGCAGGGTGGGGCCGTCGAAGGGCAGCGCCCCGCACACCAGCACGTACAGCACCACGCCCATGCTCTGCAAGACACACACGGCCCGGGTGAGAGACCGAACCGGAACACCGGCGGAAACACAGACGGGTCCCCTCAGACCACAGGGGGAAACAAGGGCCCAAAAACTGAACAGGAGCTCACAAAACACGTATCAACCACACAAGGTTTCCCTTATTCTCTGTGCCTGCAGAGGAGGCTTAAAAGGGCTTAGCACTCGAGCGACACAGGCGACTTCCTCTCTAAGGGGAACTAAAATGGCAGCAAAAACAGCTGCGCAGCAGCCGAACGACTGACAGTGCTAATCCACTGCGCTGAGCGTGCAGTCAGAAAAGCTTTTTTCAAAAGTTACCCAGATCTGACACCGCGTTACAATGTATTTATTTATATAATTATTTGAATGTTAGTTTAAGTATTTGTGAAAGCCAGGGGTCCGGGCGCTGTGTGGTAAGCTCGCGGCTGATATCAGGCAGTGCGTTGGGCCTGCGGTGATTAGCATACGCTGCACTGCGCTACCAGGCTGACCTGTGAGCGTCTGCGTCTTACCCAAATGTCCAGCTGGGGTCCCTCGTACTGCTGCCCCTCGAAGACCTCCGGAGCAGCGTAAGGGGGGCTCCCGCACCACGTGGCCAGGGGCTCCCCCGGCTGGAAGAAGTTACTGAACCCGAAATCTACAAGAGGACAAGAGGGGGAGGTTCATTATTACCCTGTAAACCAGAAGCCACCATTCACTAATGAACAGCCATTCATGTAACCCAGGACCACTCAAACCGACACCCACAAACCACGCGAAGCTAGAACTTTCCAAAACCCATAAACCTAATCCAGTAAACAGCTACCGTATGTACGAGAGGAGCTGAGCACTCTTGTGAAATTGACTTCCAGACAATGTGACCTATGGTCACCATGTTCAACCACACATACCTGACTACAGGTCTGTACAATGTAACTACATTTCAACCTCAACTGAATAACATTACAAAAAGAAAAATGGTCACACTAACTGGTTTGTGGTGACCGTGTTTTTCCGCCATAATAAACAGTGGAATGAGAGGAGTAGCTGTATCAGAATGTGGCTGGCACACCGCAAGCTAAGCCCATAGCACAGCAGGCCCTGTGCAGATACGAGACTGGAGACACTCCGGGCTCTGGACAGCCTGTGGACCTCTCGCTGCTGCAGTCACAGCGTACGGCGCAGGTTATGTAATACAGAACTGAACCCCTTTTGTGCATTAAAAAAAAAAGGAAAAAGAATCCAGAGATGATGTCACCTAGCCTGACACTGCCATGAGGTAATGAAATGGCCTTGTGTTCCGCGTGTTCCAGGAAATACAAGCCCACTCACGCAGCATACTTCATCTTACTAGTAACGTCTCCCGGACAACCGGAACGTTTCCTTATTATTCTGCATTCTTCTGACATTATGGCGGTTTCTTAGAGGAAGCCAAATCTAGCAGCAGCAGGTGCAGGTGGTTCTCATGCACATCCCTCTCCCTCTCTCTCTCTCTCTCTCTCTCTCATTCTCCTCTGCCTGCTCCTCGCTCAGTTCATTTTTTCAACGGTGGGCGGAAGAACAAGTTTCAAACGTAGTTTTTTTTCTAGTTGTTTTTTTGTTATGTTTTGTTCTGGCTTCTGAGTTGGGTAATATCAACAAAGCAAACTCTCCTCGGTAATGTGCCCCTGTGTTTGTTGGGACATGACACATCAAAGATCAAAGACGGCGGGGGAACAGGAACACGAGCGAATAAGAAAACAAAACACGAAGAAAGAAAACAAGAGAAACAAAGGAAAGCTCGGCGGCTTGGCAAATGCAATCTGGCCGTTCGGAGAACCTGCCCACTGCTGCCCCCACCGCTCCACAGGGCCCCCCCCCCCCCCCCCACCCCCTCCACCGCTCCACAGGGCCCGCGAACCCCCCCCCGCCACACCCAAACACGGTTCAATCGCCTTTCCCCTTCCCTTTTTGATGTCTGCAGTCCAAAGCACGCGTGTCTTTTGGGCAGGTGGGTGGGACTGGAGTCCAGGCCTGTCTGGATTCACCGGTGTGGATGAAAGGTGGGTAGGGGCAGGGTGCGGGGGGGGGACGGGGACGGGGACGGGCCGTTCCGTCGGCCCAGCTAAATACGGACGTCCACCGCAGAGAGGGGGACCGGAGGGCCCGGATTCCTGACAGAGACCACAGAAATGTCCACTGACGAGGTCCAGCCCCAACAATCCAACATTCCTCCAGCTTCAGAGGGAAAAACACAAAACCAAAAACCTCTCGAGCCGGCTCCAGACCTGGCAGCTCGCTCAGCTCTTACTCAACACTTCACTTTCCGCTCCTCATACATTCACACACTGCAAGTTGCTCTGAGTTTCATTATCATTATCAAAAAGGTTTCAGTTTCACCGACAGAACAGCAGTAAATAAATAATTCATGAATTCATTTTAAAAAAGGCCAAAGGGTTGGAATTTTTCAAACAAAGGTCAAAAAAATTTTTTGAAAAAGTTTCAGCGAAAACAGTTTGGAGAAAAGGCTATTTTCCGCGTCTGTGTGTGTGTGTGTGTGTGTGTGTGTGTGTGTGTGTGTAAGCGAGTGTGAACATGCTAGAGTTTGTATGGGCTTTCTGGGTCATGATCTTTGTGTGTATGTGTGTGAACATGAGTGTGCATGCACAATTTGTTCATTATTCAGACTGAAAAACACATCAACTGAATAGGCTCCACGGTCCCCATAATGGACACTTAATCTCCTCTTATCTGATTTTCCTGTTGGCCGGAGTTCCTAAGTTGTGCTCGATTGTTCCCCGCGCCTCATTGTTAATGTTTTCTCCAATTTCGCATTTATAAATGTTGCGATCCACTTTCCACATCTTATGATATTTCCTCTTTTTTATTCTGGCAGTAGTTTTGGATATTTTTCAGGCACTGCCGTACGACAAATTTCCCCTCTGGGGATAATAAATTCCTCCATCTGTCTGGCGATCTCCATCGACCCGTCTATAATTCCAGAAACCGCGAACTGGGGAGGTGTGAAAGCTTCACTGCAGCGCAGGGGATGTAAAACGCTGTTAAAGCAGAGATGTGCACGTATGGTACAGTACGGTCATCACGCGCAGATTCACACAGGAGTCCAGTAATGATCTCTCAGGCCTGTGATCGTCTCTGAGGGAGGTAAGAACAAGCGCTCGTCGCTGCTGAAGACTGGCTGCGTCTGCAGCAGAACGGTAGCCGCGAGGAGCCAGCTGTTGGCCCATGACATCTCTTGCTGCGGGTTTTTAGCATCAATCAGCGCTGATAAAGGATGCTAAAGCGCTGTATACGGGCGGACTGGAGAAGTGAGCGCTGGGTAAAGGGAAGTGCTTTTTTGGGGTTTTGGAGGGCAGATTAAAGGGGGGCTCGGTCTCCAGCGGGGCGCGGGTAAGCCCGGGGCCCGGCTCTTTGAGCCGCGGCCCTTTGAAGAGCCGCCCGCCCCGCCCGGGCCCCCCCGCCGCGCGTGCCCTTTCCTAGAGCGGCGGGGAGCTTCTGAGAGCCCGCGGGGGGGGGGCGGGCCGGAGCGGGCCGGAGCGGGGACCTTTAGGGCAGTCTGAGCGGGAGGGCGAGCGCCACTGAGCACGCTCGGACCACGCTCCCGCCGGGCGCCTGCCATGTGACCACCGCCTCGGGACAAAGTCGAAAGTCCGACAGCACGGGGGCAGAGGCACGCGGGAGCGGGACCTCGGGGGGGAGAGGGACGTGGGGGGGGTGGGGGGCAGTGAACGGGACGGTTTCGACTGAGCTGGAAGCACTGCGGCCACTCTGGGACGGGAGAGCAGGGACCCTATAGCACTTTGCTGGAGCGTAGCCAGTGTGACAGCACGTGTTTTCTCAGACAGCCATTATGGGCCCGACAGGGCCCTTATGAAGTTCCTTTGAGTGCTTTTTCCTAACGCACATTATATTACATTACATTACATTACATTACAGGCATTTAGCAGACGCTCTTATCCAGAGCAACTTACACAACTTTTTTATATAGCATTTACACTGCATCCATTTATACATTAGGCTATATACCGAAGCAATGCAGGTTAAGTACCTTGCTCAAGGGTACACCGGCAGTTGCCGACACGGGAATCAAACCTGCAACCTTTATGTTACAAGGCCAGTTCCTTACCCATTACACAACACTGTCGCTTTATCTGACCTATTTGGTATGACTGCAAAGGAGTATTAAGGCCTACCTGGTGAAATTTAAGATCTAGAACAGGTTTCTTGGACATGGGCCCTGCTTTGCCAGAGCCAGTCGCATTTCCCTGATGTTTGGCACACATGGCTTCCCCACTCCCACGGCAAATAACCAACGTACCGTTTCGGCAAACGTCCCAGCGTGCACTTCCAGAGAACGAACAGCAATGTGAAAAAACCAGACCAACCGACCAATGCGAACCCCCCCCCCAGCCCAGCGCTGCACTGCGCTCCGGTGGCGTTCTGGGACGCCTCGTACCTGCGATCTTGATGTTCATGTGGCCGTCCAGCAGCAGGTTCTCGGCCTTCAGGTCGCGGTGGACGATGTTGCGGTTGTGGCAGTACTCCACGGCCGACAGGATCTGCCAGAACTTGCGCCGCGCCTCCGACTCGCTCAGCCGCCCGTGGTTGGCCAGATAGTCTACAGGAGGGAGGGGACACTTCGTTACCGTAACCGCCATTTTTTCTCAGAAACTTTCAGTTCTGTATTTCAAAAGAACATAGAGTACTCCTATACCAAGCAATCACTTCTGGAAAAAGTCACAAACTCTAAGACCTTCTTACAGAACCAGAGGACTTCAAAAAAACTGCAGGAGAGCCAGTTAAGTCTAATTATTTTATTGTTAGTATTATTATGTCATAGCGGTAGTAGTAATACTAGGACTAGTAGCGTAGTAGCAGCAGCATAAGTAGTAGCCTAATAGCAGTAGTGGCAGTTTTACTGTTCATTTTTATTACATAAGTGTGGTAAAATGTTTGGCTGACAGGCATTTAAAATATGCATTGTCAAGGGGATTTACTTGATAGGTTCATGATTTCTCCCACAATTCCCTGGGACTCACAATCATACACCCACAGATTGCTCTTTCATCCCGCATTTCACTTCAGTGATATCAAAGGTAAACAACTGGGCACTTTATCTGGCCAGAGAACAGCCTCACCGGTAAGTGACCTTTACATATCACACATTCAGATTAACTCAAACGCTAATCCAGACACCGGGGTTATTCGGGGTTATTCGGGTTTAGGGCATTGATCTATCATCACCTCTCAATGATTTTTTTTAAGTTTAATCTCAGTGTAATAAATTGCAGACCGGGAACAAACTCCCTTAGTGCAGAATCACCTCTGCGGTCCTGAAATGAAACGGTCGGTTGGACCGATCGGGCAGAAGTTACGCGCCGCGTCGAACGACCGTAAAAAAAGGGTGTCCGCGGTCAGCGCGCGGCACAAACATCTCCCCGGCAGCGCAGCCGCGCGGTCGCCACGCCCAGGACCGCTGGCACCCAGCCGTGCCCGCAGTGGCACATTCCAGGCCGGGGCGGGGGCGTGTGTGAGAACACTCGTACTCAGGCCGAGGGGTTGGCGGGGTGGCGGGACGGAGGGTTAGTAAGGGACTTTGTATAATCCTATTGTAGTCTCTGCGTTCCCGCGGTCACCTAACCAGGCGTCTGCCTCTCCGCCCTCTTTCAGCTCCGTGGGGCGAGGGCGGAACCAGACGCATTTAATCCGAAGCGGCGTTCAAACACGCAAACCGCTCGACGCGATCGACTCATTCAGCGCGGATTCCGAATCCGCCTTTGGGGCTTGGACGCAGCTGCGACCCCGCCGCGCGCTGATCTGGCCACGAGCGTCCGACTGGAACACCTGGGAGCGCTCGAGCCACCGCTGAACGCCTTAACGCCCGGCAGCGAACGCGTACTGAACAACACCGAGCCCCCCCCCGAGCGCAGGGGAGTCTGTCCCTCTCCATTTTCACCTGGCTTGACATTCACTTAAATAACCTCGCCACCTGCGTCCAATCACCCCTGCCGTTCGAAAAGGCAGAAGAGCGCTTATGTAACTGTCAGGCACTCCGAGTCTACCACAGATGAACCCATCTGACGGAAGGCATCAACACCCAGAAGCTGCTTATTCTCTCGCACACGTGAAAGCAAAGTGAGAGGTTTCTTTTGACGCTCGTGCAAAAATCACAAAACATGATTTTGGAAGTACTTTAAAAATGAAGTGCGGTGCGGCTGTGTGCGGTGCCTTCTTCCTGGATTCAAGTCCCACAAAACAGCCCGACCAGGCACAGGCTTCAAAAGGGTGCGTTTACTGTGAGCAAGTGTAATAATAGCATGACCACAAGCTGAGAGAAAAAGTGTTGCTCTTTGTCTCTTGAGTGCGTAAGACTAGAAGCCAGAAAGATTAAATGACAAAAAGAAAAGGGTCTGCTCATGTATGCTCTTCTGTCATGTGATTTACTGACCCCCCCCCCACTCCTCCCTGCAACTTTCCATCGTCCTGCCCCCCCCCCCCCACCTCCCCCCAAAACCCCTGTTATCACAGTTCACGATAAAATGTGCAACAGCAATTCTCCACCTAAACCTCTTTCACGGGCTGATGGGGTGTGGCCTGTGCTCCCGCCCGCTGGCCAATGGCAGGAGGGGGAGGGCGGGAGAATGGGAGGGGCCAGCGTGACCTGACTTCACCAGGCCCTGCCGCAGCGTGTTATGCAAAGGCCTGTTTACATTGCGGGGCCGTGAGACTCCTCCATTTGCTTACACGGCACAAACTCCGATTCCTCCCCACAGCCACGGCCCTGTAAACAGGTCACGCAGGCTCCCGCCGCGAGTGAGTGCGGCACCGCCACCGTCTCCGAGAAGCACCCGGGCCACCGGACGTCACGCGCGACGCTAACACTGAACACACAGCGGGGCTCACAGCGGAATACGGTGTGAGGACACAATGCTAACAACGCCAGCACCTGAAACTCTGTCACAGGTGCATGACAATGTACAAACGAGCAAATATTTTAGCATGGATTAGGAACCAAGCGGAGGATGTCAGGGTCTGTTTGACTCCTGGCGCCCGTGCGGACGACACCCATCCCGACAGTTTCCCACCCGCATCTTTCATTCAGCTCGGCCAGCGCGATCACTCGGGGACCAGGACAGAGAGCCCGCGGTGATTCACTGATCTGTGCGTGTGTGTGTGTGTGTGTGTGTGTGTGTGTGTGTGTGGTGTCGGTGAGATAGCGTGTGAGGGGTTGCGGCATGTGTGCCGTTCAGAAGAGTGCGTCTGAAGCGTCACGTGAGCCACTGTGTGTGGCGTGATTATGCCCGTGCGCTGTGCTATGTGGCTGTGTGTGTGTGTTCGTGTTAAGAGAGTGCGTGAAGTTGCGCATGTGCACTTGTGTGTGTGTGTGTGTGTGTGCGTGAAGATGCGTATGTGCACTTGTGTGTGTGTGTGTGTGTGTGTCAGGACCTCTCCGAGGTACAGAAGACGGTGAAGGGGGGGTTGCAGATTAGACAGAAGTGCCACATTCCAGACCAGCAGCCATTTTGGGGCCCCCGTCTCCCTTCGAGCCGCATCGCTAATCAAAACGTAGACGCGGGGCGGGAATGTGTCAGGAAGCGCTGAATTAACAGAGCCCCAGTGCAGCCCGCGCGCAGCTGACGCTAACGTGCTAACAGCTCTCAGCGTACGCGGCCACGCCCTTCAGCATTCTCTCACTGCTCAACTCTGAGCAGAGCTGGAGGAGGACTCTGCTGGGACGCCCCATACAGGTTCCCAGCGTTCCAGAAGGCCTCGGGCCCTCCCCAAAAACCCCGCGGCGAGCCCGCTATTCCGACGCCAGCCCGCGCGCGGACTGAGCCGCACCCGCCGCGGACAGGTGACGCACCGCCCAGGAACGCGGCGACGCACGCTGGAAGGAGGACACTGACAGACGAACGGCCCCGCCCCTGTTCAGTTCCTGTAGGGGTGGGGCTGGCTGTCTAAAAGGACCATAACCTCCTAACTGCTGCTGGGGTTTTGAAGGGACTGCGGGCAGGACAGCCCACCCTAAATATCCCGCCTGGCCTTTGTCCAGGCAGTGGAGTTAGGAGGCGGTGAGGCGCTCGGGAGGCAACAGCAGTGTTTCACCTGTACCCCTGCCTTGTCCGTTTCCCCGCTAATACCTCCCCCCCCATGCAAAAGAGGGATCAACCCATCACAGACACCCGCCAAACCGCACAGAGGTGAGGCAGCAGAGGCCGGCGGCCTGCGGCTGGCACAGGCCCTGGCGCTGTGTGGAGCCAGCTCCCTCAAATCATGCCTGTCCTGGTTTAGCTCTGTTAAACTGGGACTCCGGCTGAAATGAGAGAGCTGTAAATCAAAACTGCTGCTCTGAAGCCAGAGGATGAGGGGAGAGAGGGAGAGAGGGAGGGGGAGACAGAGAGACAGAGTGAGAGTGCGCGAGAATGAGAGAGACAGGGAGAGATCTTGACGTCTTTAAACCTTTTCTTCAGACAGCTGTGCCCCCCCTCAATGCTTTGCCTCCTAAAATATGCGTGCCCTACATTCTGCCATCCTAAACTGGATCTGAGGTCCTGTGTTCCCTCTCTGCTCTCCTGCCTTTTCCTCAGCTCCTCATTATTCCATACTGACCCACTTTCCCCGGCTCCTCTGCACTATGCTACAGCGCTACGCTACAAAGCTACACCACAGAGCTATGCCACAGCGCTATGCCACAGCGCTATGCTACAGTGCTACGCCACAGCGCTATGCTACAGTGCTACGCCACAGCGCTATGCTACAGTGCTACGCTACAGAGCTACACCACAGAGCTACGCCACAGCGCTATGCTAAAGTGCTACGCTACAGAGCTACACCACAGAGCTACGCCACAGCGCTATGCTACAGAGCTATGCCACAGAGCTATGCTACAGCACCATGCTCATGCTACAGCATTACGATACATTTCTATGCTACAGCACCATGCTCATGCTACAGCCTTACGATATATTGCTATGCTACAGCGCCATGCTCATGCTACAGCCTTACGATACATTGCTATGCTACAGCACCATGCTCATGCTACAGCATTACGATACATTTCTATGCTACAGCACCATGCTCATGCTACAGCCTTACGATATATTGCTATGCTACAGCACCATGCTCATGCTACAGCATTACGATACATTTCTATGCTACAGCACCATGCTCATGCTACAGTGCTATGCTACAGCACCATGCTCATGCCACAGTGCTATGCTACAGCACCATGCCTTGCCACTAGAGTTGATGTGGTGAGGGTTGGAGTACATTAAGAGTAGATGTGGTGAGGACTGGAGTACATTAATAGTAGATGTGGGGAGGGTTAGAGTAAACTCATAGTACATGGTGCTTTGTAACAGTAAAAGGTAATAGATCTACTTCACACTGCAAGAAGACAGAGTTTGGAAGACATTAAGAACCACATAAAAGGGAAAGGAAGGGCACATAAGAGCAGTAAACCATGATGACCCTCAGCCCAGCCCAAAACTCCGGCATTAGCATATGGGTCGCACGTGTCTTTCAATAAGCACAAATACTTCTGCTCACACTACAATGAGTAGTAATTGTGTGAGGAACTCCGTGCATAACTACTGTACATAAGTGGGCTCATGTATCTCAATACTGACGTCATAAGTTGTGCACGTGCACGTTACATAAGAATATTGCTGCTATTAAAGTTGCACAATGGAATCGGAACAGAGACAAGCTGATCTGCCTCCGAAACTCCTCGTACTTTCCGCTGGAATGACGGCACTCGCCCTCCTCGAGGACACGCTGTGTTACTTTCCAGAAGAGTCCAGTTGCTGATCCCGACCAATTCACATTCATCACGTCTGTGACCTTTTTTGTGAATGTACGATTTTCAAGGATTATTTTCTTTTGTGGAGCAGTTGTGAAATCGGGGCGTGGGATAATTTTTTTGAGACTTTTCCGCCACCGTTCGGGGGGGGGGGGGGGGGGGAGGGAACGCATCCCGTTTTCGGTCCCGTTCGGGTCCAAACCTGTTTGCCTGTTTTCTTTTTTTTGTTCCATTATACTCGCCGTCTCAAATGAACCTCCAGCAGTACAGCGTCAGCAGAGGACTCAGAATGCTTCTGTGAACTTCTGAACTCCACTCTATCACTCTCTCGCACGCACACACAGGCACAGGCACACACACACACACACACACACACACACTGCGCGCGAGGGGACAGACAGCCACACCTGTGCGTGACCTCCGCACACGGTCAGGATAACACGCGCGCTCAGCCTGGCCGGCGTCCCGCGCTCCCATTACCGCCTCCAGCCGTGTTATCAGCGCGGTCCCTAATGACTACCCTCACGCTCCCCTTCCGCGGGAACACCCCACCCGCCGAGAGCGCCGGACGCCGGCCTGCCAGCCAGCCCGGTCCACCCCACACCGCGCCCAGACCGTCCCCACGGCGACGGCGGCCGACGCCAGGCACTCGCGCTCTTCTGCTCGGCTGAGAGTCACAGAGTGCGGTGATACACTCAAGAGGGCTGACAGCAGCTGCCAGGACGAGTGGGTGGGGTGGGGTGGGGTGGGATGAGTCGGCGGTGGGTTAAGAACTAGGCTCCATTATTAAATGACATCATACACCTGCCAAGAACGCCTCCGCCGCAGTCGATGACCTACGTGTGGTCATTGGCACGGCTGGTCAGCCGCTGTGGAAATGCGGGTCACGAGTCACGCTCCGGGAGCACGCTGGCGCCCTGTTCTGAGCCGCCATTTGTCTGATTTAAAGTCCGGGGTCACGGCCGTCCACCTCCAGCTGCCTCGGCCTGGTCGTTTCTACACCCGGTCTTTGAGCCTTCCTTAACCTCGGTGTCCTGCCCAGTCATTTCCGTCCCTTAAAACCACACGTCTTAAAAAGAGCGCGCTTTTCCACATATCTGATTTAGGGAGAACTGACAGGGAAGAGCTTTAATTTCATATATTATAAAGCAATAATACAAGCCCACAGTGTTGGATTTTTATTTGCAGTTCAGTATCAAACTCCGGGGCAAGTGGAGCCTCATACATATGCAAAAACGTATCTTATAATCTCTCTTTCTTTCCCTCTCCCTCTCTCTCTCTCTTTCTCACACACACCCTGTCTTAGTGCGTGTATCCATCATCTCTTGTTCTTTCCCTCTCCCTTTCTCTCTTTCTCACACACTTAGTGTCTTAGTGTGTGTGTCCATCACGTCTTTGTGCGCATGCATAATACCATCATGCTTTGTGTTTCGAGAGAATGAGGCCATCACAGTAGATTCAATCTAACCACAAAGCGGCCTGGCATGAACCAGTGTCACCATTTAAACAAGTTGTATCATTTTCCCTCAATTTTCTCCCCAATGCTATTTGACTGTCAAACTCATAACGCTTCAAGATGCGATCAAAAAAGTAGCTTTGTGTGAATTTTGAACTCTAAGTTAAACAGAGAAAACACACTGAAGTTTGATTGCATCTGGACTGGCTGACTGAACTGATGAGATTATAAAAAGTGCTGTTGTTTCAGTGCGGGAGGCTGGGTGTGCCAGGCTGCAGTGCCAGGTTCACCACGGGACAAAAACCTTTCCACACCGAAACTGCGTATAAGAAACCCGGAGCAAAAGCTCAATTGTTGTCACGGAGATAACATTTCATAGCGACCGGAGATATTTCAGAGCAGCGTGTGCATGACCTAAGTATTATAAAACATCTCCAGGCGTACTGTAGTAGTGCTCCATCCCAGTGTACTGATGAGCCCAATGGCAGACTCTGGCTGGGAGTCCCACAGCCCATAACTGGCCACAGTGTCAGCCGTGGATGGAGGGGTTCAAAGGGCCTCGCTGCACAGGAGAACCCCCCTGGCTGTTGGGGGGCTGCAGCCGCCTGCAGCAGCTGCGTGAGCTGCGCAGTCGTCTGGACTAACGACTGCGCAGCTGGAAACGTGCGTCAGCCTGTGCTTAGCTGAGCTCTCCAAACACACAGAGGAGGTTGCTGTGACGACAATAAGTATAAAACATATAGGATTAAAACATTCCCATTTAATTCCCCTGCAGCCCTACAGAACAGAGCTGCTGTAACTTTGGCCCCAGACAGAAAAGACGAAGCCCTGCAGGCTTCTCAGGGAACGCGGCAGCCTACGTGCGACCTTCAGGGCAGCCATGCTGCTGCTCACCTTCCCGTGCTGCCCGCGTGCGTGCCCGTCGCGCCCGCTGTCAGCGATGTGGCGCGGAGATAGGCGGGAGACAGGAATGCGAGACTTTATCAGGCCGGTTACTGTTATGGAACAACACAGGTGGCTCTAATGGGCCCGCCGCGCTCGGAGGGAGAGGACGTCTCCCCGGCAACGCGCGCGACTGAGGCTTAGCCCCGCGGCGAACGCGGCGGCCTGTTTCCGCGCGCAGCCGGAGCGAGGGCCGAGGGGTACGCGGCCGGGGTCGGGAGGAGAGCCCGGAGCCAACGCGCTCGCTCACCCCCCGGGTCGGCCTCGCCGTCGCCATGGCAGCCGCCATCTTCGCCCCGCCCGTGCGAGTGCAGAACCTGGTCTCATAGCAACCCCGAAGCCCTGACGACCCTGTTAAGAGCTGTGAGGCGCGCTCAGGAAGGTCTTCCGCAGGACAGCCCGTGCTGAACACACCCACGTGCAGCCTCTCTCAGAGTCACATTAACACACATCACGCCTCTACGTACAGGATATCGCTCCTCTGACCTGAGGAGATCCACAGACAGACACACAGACAGACAAATGGGAGTACAGACCAGACAGACAGATAAGAATAAAGACCAGACAGACAGATAAGACCTAAGAAAAGCAGGCTGGTGCACACAAACAGACTGACTGGCATGCCGGAACACAAACAGCCTGACAGAGAATAGGACAGAGAGACGGACCCACAGACTGCACACAGATGTATGAAAGCGGGGCTTTGAGACTGCGGCCTACAGATGTGCCGGGCATAAGTGCCCTCCACGCTGCCCTTACTGGCGGTACACACGCCATCCCTGATCCAGGACTAACAGGGGCTAAACAGGCGCCCATGGGGCAGGACCCAGGACAGGGGAACAAAGAGAGCATGTACATTCCCCCGTGATCACTGAAACCTACAAACCCCAGAGGCCCCGCCTGCTCTGCACACAGCTCACAATCACACCATTCAGCCAAAGCAACACAAACTGCTATTTATATAACCTACGTGAATGTTTTTTTGTGTTTGTTTCTGCTGGAAATGAATGGATCCTCCCTGCCACTAACCCCTTCGAACCCGTGCCTGACCGAGCCAAGCAGCGAACGCCACACGCACGCCTCTCACATACTGTACAAACACACCCACACACCCACACACACACATGCCTCAGAGCAAACTGAATGACATCTTTCAATCTCCAGATGGGACTGCTTCCAAGAGCCCCACTGGGCAGCAGGACAGGAAGACAAAAGGCGAAAACTGCACAGAACAAAAGCGTGAACGCTCTTTATTTGAGGGAATTCTATGGTTCCACGCCGTGACCCCTGCCCCATGAACGCAGAGACACAGCAGTCCTGTGCGGAGCGGAATTCACAGTATCCAGCTTCCAAATGTGGAGAAACGACAGCCCTATAAAACTTGCAAACAGCTTTCAGACACTCACCAAAGATCTCTCCGTTTTTGGCATACTCCGTCACCAAGTACAGCATGTTCTTGGTTTCCATGACCTGCAGGATGAAAGAAACCGCGTGAATATGATTTCCTCGTTATTAATATGAGTTTTAAAACACACACCAGTGTTTTCATGGCAATAATCCTCTCACCGCCAGCCCACACTGCAGGTTTAGCATCACTTACAGACCTAGACAGCAGAAATGATGCGTTTCTGTGAGGAGCACTCTGACAGAGCAGCAGTGTGGAAAAACGCACACTGCAACACAACAACACAACATTCACACGACTGCAGGATGAACACCCGTAGCATCCAAACCGGCGTGTTGCGCGTGTGCCCACACACACGTAGCCGTCTCCTGACTGAGGGGTCGGGTGACAGCGTCTTACGCATTAAAAAAGGGCGCAAACGTGCGCTCGGCCTGAACCCTATCCGCACCGCTCACCAGCACGACGTCCATAAGGCTGGCTGCGTGTGGGTGGAGTCCAGAATTGGCCAATCAGACGGAGACTGAAAGAGCCAAAAATTGCCAAGTTCACATAGCTCAGAAAAAAGCGTGAAACCAACTGCAATGTGAGGTACCCTCACTACCTGGAATCTTCTTCCAAAACTGAGAACACTGAATTGATGAAAGTACTTATTACAATCTGTTTGAATATTAAACGAGAATTTATTATTGGTTACATTTATCTCTATATAGATAAATATTTTTTTTACAATACCAGATTTGCCTGAATATATTTAACAAATGCACTCAATATAAATTCATTAATTTGAATAAATACTGTGTGTTCACCTCAACATGTGTCTATCTACAGCACTTGTGTTTATTTTTCATTGTGTGTAATTACACATCGCATGTAGGCAAGCGTGACTGCAGCCACGCCCGTGGCTGAGAGCCGTGATGTCGGCGACGCTGCCGTGTCTCCCGTCCGTCGCCCGTAAATCACAGCCCTGCCTGCGCCGCGGAGATCAGACGGCGGCCCTGCGCGACTGCGCCTCCGCTTCGTTCGGCCCTGTTTTGGGAGCAACACGGCGGTGTTTGCGTTTTCGCCGAGTCTGATGAACGCGATTCCCCTCACGTCGCCGTTGCCGGCGGTCACCGGCGCGTCCGTCAGGGCCGCTCTGTTTCCCGGCAGCGCGCTGGGACGAAGGTGCCCCCCCCCACCCCCCCCCCTCTCCCCCAGCGCTTTGCGCGAACGCCTGACCGCAGAGCGCTTCCCATACTAATTCCCCGGGGAGGACAGATGTCTTCATATGCAAAGCCTGGCAGCCGCCTCGGTCGCTCATGCAAATGGCCGTTCCTCACCCGTGTCTGAACCGCCTCACGCTCCGGGGTGCGGCCGACACAAACGCAGGGTTACAGCTCCCAAGAGGCTCAGTCAGTAAAGGCTAAGCTTTTAGGGCACTAAAGCACTCACACTGAGCACAGGCTGGGCCCTAAAGCTCTCACCATGAACACAGGCTGGACCCTGAAGCTCTCACCATGAACACAGGCTGGACCCTGAAGCTCTCACCATGAACACAGGCTGGACCCTAAAGCTCTCACCATGAACACAGGCTGGACCCTGAAGCTCTCACCATGAACACAGGCTGGACCCTAAAGCTCTCACCATGAACACAGGCTGGACCCTAAAGCGCTCTCAATAAACACAGGCTGGACCCTAAAGCTCTCACCATGAACACAGGCTGGACCCTAAAGCTCTCACCATGAACACAGGCTGAGCCTAAAGCACTCACCATGAACACAGGCTGGGCCTAAAGCTCTCACCATGAGCACAGGCTGGACCCTAAAGCTCTCACCATGAACACAGGCTGAGCCTAAAGCACTCACTATGAACACAGGCTGGCCCTAAAGCTCTCACCATGAACACAGGCTGGACCCTAAAGCTCTCACCATGAACACAGGATGGACCCTAAAGCTCTCACCATGAGCACAGGCTGGACCCTAAAGCTCTCACCATGAACACAGGCTGAGCCTAAAGCACTCACTATGAACACAGGCTGGGCTAAGCTCACCTAGAGTGCCAAGCTCTCACCATGAACACAGGCTGGACCCTAAAGCTCTCACCATGAACACAGGCTGGACCCTGAAGCTCTCACCATGAACACAGGCTGGACCCTAAAGCCCTCACAATGAACACAGGCTGGACCTAGAGCCCTCACTATGAACACAGGCTGGACCCTAAAGCTCTCACCATGAACACAGGCTGGACCCTGAAGCTCTCTCAATGAACACAGGCTGGACCTAAAGCCCTCACCATGAACACAGGCTGGACCCTAAAGCTCTCACCATGAACACAGGCTGGACCCTGAAGCTCTCACCAGAGCATGCCTAAAGCTTCATCATGACACAGCTGGGACCCTAAGCTCTACATGAGCACAGGCTGGACCCTAAAGCTCTCACCATGAACACAGGTTGGGCCTGTGAGCAATAAAATATAACAAGCTATTTTAGAAGTGGTGATGAGCCCTGGGGATGGGCTATAGCACACAGTGACAGGCTGATATGGGACTGGAGGCTAGGAGCGCAGGTTATGGATCTAAAATATGATTCTGGGCAAGCTTTCAAATCCACAGTCCAATGACACAGCTCAGTAGAGGCAGGACCTGCATCAAAGCACAGCTACAGAAAAGAGTCCCTGTGTTTGGAGAGGACAGAACAGAACAGCAAAATGGACGTTTGGGTGCTTTTAACAACCAAATATCTGACCTAAGAACTCAGCACTTCATGCGATCATGTGACGGACAGCAGCGGAAAGGAGCAAAAGGCTCGCAGCAGACGCAGGAAGCCTCTGGCTTGGCAGCGCGGCGTGTTTTGGAAAGGGGGAAGGAGGACGTGCTGAAAGGCCCGTGGGGGTGGCGGAGGGTAGACCGGCCGGGCCGGAGAGGACGGGGGGGCGAGGGGGGGCGGGGGGGGGCCGCAGCGCAGAGAGAGAGGGAAATATGCGGAGCCTCCCCTTGGCTTACGAGGCCGGGGAGGAAATGACTAAAGGGCCCGGGCCGTCCGCGCAGGCCAGCGGCTGGAAACAATGATGCGCGGCGATTACGCGCCGCGGGCTGGACGGCCGCCAGCCGGGTTGCGTAACAGCGAGCCGCCGCTCGCCGCTCCCCTCGGCCGGCCGCTTACATAACGGAGCGCAGTCACCCCGGACAGGGGCCACTTCGGGCTCCGGCTCGCGCCTCGCCCCCCCCCGAGCCAGAGGTCGCCCGCGCGCTCAGCCAATCGGACGCTCTTAAATCCGGACTACCGTCCCCAGGGCCAGGGGGGCGGGGACAAACGGCTTCTCCGGTCCGCTTCAAAGTGGAGCGTGGTATCCATGACCGATCAAAACCTCAGATAATAAAACTCGGGTTCCTCCACCCCATTCCAAAGAACTCTGTGGAACTCCAGTTCTTTGCGTGTAAATAATGAGTCACTGGTTGGCAGGAGAACCACCATTATCAGTGGTCATAAAGCTCTCCACATCCAACAGAACAAAAGATTTTTTTTACCCATAATGATTTTTTGCTGAATACCAAATATTTGAGCCCTGAGCAAGTAATCAAGGGCTTGATGTGTGAGCAGTTCTCCTTAACAAAGCTGAGCAAAGATGTTTGGTTGGGCAAGCCAAACATTTATGAATCAGCAGAGTAATGGAAAAAAGAGTCATGTTAATAGGTTGTGATATCTGTTTGGCGAAATATGCCTTTTGAGCCAGTGCACTGCTCAAAAAGAAGAGGAAACGTGTCATCAAAAGTATCAAAGTTTGTTAGGGTGTGAAAGTGTGTCAGAGAGCTATGATGCATTACAGGGTCAAAGGGTGTTCTGGCGTCACTGTCACGTGCGCCAGAGATCAATGTGTGTTAGGGAGTGTTTTATGGTGTCAGATATTGTTAGGTAGTGTGTCAGGGTGTCAGAGTGCATTAGAGACAGCATCACATGACATTTATTTGACAGACGCTTTTATCCAAAGCGTGCAATAAGTGCATAGACCAAACCCACCTGGTACAATTTGATGATGTGCGGGTGGTCCAGCATCTTCATGATCTGGACTTCCCTGTAGATCTTCTCCAGGTTCACCGCGTCCAGCTGTGTTTTATCGATGATCTTGATGGCCACCTGCAGGAGCGTGAACACAGTGAGACCTCACAGCCATGGTGGAAACGTGGGGGGCTATCCGTCCCCACAGGCTCACTGGGGTCCAGAAGCAACCGCCAGCTCAGGGTCCAGGCAAGGGATGCGTTTCGATTTAAAAAAGAAAAACGGCAGGGGTCAAGGGTCAAAGGTGACAGAGACAGGGTCCAGTCTGACAGGCCAGGCCGCATTGCGCAGCGCTGTGATGCAGCGCAGATCTCCAGCCCTGATAAAGTTCCACAGAGCTGATCCCTGTCACATCTTGGTTTTCACAGCAGTCTGTTGTGTAACCGGAGTGTCGTGCAGCGTGCTTTGCATTAACGAATCGCACCGCCCGCCTCTGGCCCCCGAAGTCTTCGCCGTTTGGGCCCGCGCCGGGCGGGTGAACCCAGAAACCCAGGCAGGGCAGAGCGTGTGCCCGCGAGCGTGCGAGACAGGTGCCAGCCGGGCACGCCCCTCCCTGCCACACCCCTCCAAATAACCTGTCCCCACAGAACAGAGCGTTCAGAGGAACATTAATCTTTCAACATTGAACAATGGGACATTTAGCCAACTGAAAAAAAAATTCAGACTGGGAGATCTGCCATTTAAAAAAAAGGTCTTAAAAATTAAAATCAGGTCTTAGGGAAGGTGAAAAGTAGCGCACCAGAAACTTTAAAAGCACCTTCTGGTGCCTACTTCAGTTAGCTCAGAGCTAGATAGCTTTTAAATGTGTTTGTTTCTGCAAAACAAGCTAATTCTGTGAGGCTATTACAAACAATACAACACAAACATGCACACGTGCACGTACGCACGCACACACACAGCTAATAGAATAAAAGGTAATCAGCTCAACGAATGTATGGGGAACCTAAATCCTGTCGTAGCTGATTTCTGTACAGCTAAATGTATTATGACTCATCTGAATGGTTTGGCAGTATATGGCTGGCTTCCCAAAGACAGGGAAGCTAAACCAAATGGAATCTCAGACAAGGGGCAGGTCTGTAGGTCTGCGATCCTCCAGCACTGCTGGGTACAGCTCAGGCGTGAAGAGCGTGCGGTCATGTTCTCCCTACTGACCAGAGAGATCTACAGACACGGAGTCAAATCAAGTAACCGATGCCTGCACGATTTAGGTCAAAGGAAAAAAGAAGGAGCCCGACATCTGGTGAGTGTGGATTACTTAGATCCTAGACCAGACTCGGGCTCAAATTTGCTTTATGTACGGACCAGTGCATTCTTTGTTCAAGGCTTGTATCTCGCATGCCTGACAGACACATCGCTGACGCACTAAGGTGTGATTAAAAGGGCGTGTGCCCAATTTCATATGACTGCCGAAGAGCCAGACCTAAGGATGCTATGTACCCAGAATCATACGAGACAACTAAAAGTTCTAGCCAGTCATGCCAAACATCTGCTCATGAATTCACTTTCAAAGGTCATATTGTGGCATTCTTGGCACAGAGGGAGTTCCCTGGACTTAGTTTGTGCGCAAGATCAGGAAAAATCTGCAGACTATACCCTGCCTTTGGGTGACAACAGGCCAAACGTGCATCTGGGCAAGTGATGTTCTTGAACAGCTCTTTGAACTCTTAGTAGGCCTATAAAGGTGAAGCATAATGACACAAATGCTTAATAGGACAGTCGCATTCATAAAGCGAGTACTTCATCCAACAGTTGTTTAAATGTGTCTTTTGAAATTAGGAGATCTCTTTATGGGTGCTAAAAGAACAAAAATAATAAAAAGAAAATGGTGGCCTTTTAAAAATCTGGCAGTGGCATCTTCAGGCTACGGCCAAGCGCAAACAGTAGGGCATGGAGGAGGGCGCGCAGCAGGAGACAGTGCAGATGTTCACTCTCACAGATAACGAACCCCTCAGCGCCAACCTGCCGCTGGCGAGAGCGCGCCTGGAAACAGACCTCGGCGTGACTCAACGCGGAGCCCTTCAGCCGCGCGGCCTTAGCGCGCGACGCTAACGACCCCGCCTGCAAAGCGCTCATCGGCACCCAGCCACTGCAGCGGCGTTTCAGGAGCCCTGGAGCCCACCGCAGAGGAGAACCTGACCAGGCAGCATGCAGGAGAGAGCGGGAGAGGAAAGAAAGACAGAGAGAGAAACGCTCGCAGTAGCGTACTAGCGAACTCGGCTGCAGTATGACTAAGTTTCTGTCAGCCTCTCGCGTGACTCCCGCATCACAAGGTGACTGTGCAGAGGAAGTGCGGCGACCGCACAGTTAAGGTCAATGCTCGCAAACGTGAGAGAATATTTTTAGCTGCCCCGGTAGGGGTGTGAAGCTACGTATAACCAGAGATGCTATCCGCCACCACACCAGCAAACAGACTTCAACCGCATTCTCACAAAGGCTCCTGCCACCTGTCCCCCTAAACTGTAGTGTGAAAACAAAGGTCACGTGACACGGTTTCACTTCAGATCAGCTCGCAAACAACCTGCTAAAAATCTACTGTTAATTCCATCCCCGCTGGCTGTCATCTCTAACGTGCAGTGAAGGACAGTGACACTCACATCACATCTACCCCTGCCCACCACATACAAACCAGTCCACTCTGTCACATCTACCCCTGCCCATCACATCCAAACCAGTCCACTCTGTCACATCTACCCCTGCCCATCACATCCAAACCAGTCCACTCTGTCACATCTACCCCTCCCCACCACATCAAAACCGGTAACATCTGCCCCTGCCCAACACATCCAAACCAGTCCACTCTGTCACAAAAACATGAAAATACCACAGCTTTTGTATATATAATGCCATTTTGCTTCAACTGTGCTAGTCAGATTCTGCATCCATGCTTGTGCTCACCCAGGCTTGCTGTATGCACTAGATTGTTTGGATGCTTTAAGACCCCTGCATTTTCATCCCAGCTCACCGCAACTCAACTGGAACCATCTTCCAGGGTCACCCCCATGCCAGCTTGCCACAAATTCACCTGCAGAACCCAGGGCTGGGTCAACACAAAAAAACCGACCGTGACCACAAAATCAATGAGTGGTCCCCAGGACGGAATCAGCTGAAATCAAATCAGACAGTTAAATACCCAGTGCTTCATCCGGCACATTCTGCAACAAGGCTTTGCGATGGTGGGCTCGGGCCATTCTGTCGTGGCTTGTCAATGCAATCTCCCTTCTTCTCCTTTAAGTGCCCTGGCCCAGTCTCCTGCTACACGGAGCACAGGCCTTCACCTGCAAACACGGCGCGCTCACCGACTCCAGAAGGCAGACGCGCTCCAGCACGGGAGGCAGCGACCACGCTGTCCCCATTCGACTAGATATCAAACGCAGCCCGACAAATATTTGCACAAATCAACGAGCTGAAAACAGCAGCGCGACAGACCAGGCAAGAGGAGCCCTCTCGGAGTAAAAGCATCACTGGTCCATACTGCACCCTACGGAACAACAGACCAGCAATGACACGCAAAAAAACAGCTTTGGTACGCAAACACTGAAGTGAAGAACATGTAGTTTTGAACTCGCAGTGCAGAACACTGTGTTTCAGACGTTTGTTCAAAACAAAGCGTAATTATTATAGCTCAAACTGTTTACTCCCTGTGATAGGTAGAGAGATCTGACGACCGCGATGCAATGCTGTATAACAGGCCTATCCATTCACAGTGGAGCAGAGGACTTAAAGCAAGCAACCAGTCCTCTGGGGAAATCCACCAAAAGACGCCTAAAAGACATCTGTAACCACAGGAGCATGTCTGAACTTTACTGTACAGTAAATAAGTACTTGTGAACCCCACCCCTTCCAATATAATGGCATATTCAAGACCAATTCAATTCAAGATTCAGAACAGGGTTACTTTAACATCGATAAATAAATTAGAACAGGGTTACTTTAACATCGATAAATAAATTATCTTTAAAATACAACCACCGAAGATAATTTAGATTTCAATACTTTTATTTTTATGCAGTCTAAGGTCAAGCATGACGAAAAACAGTACTACACGCCTAAACCGCGAAAACGTTCTCCAAATTGTCACGTGTTACGTCCATAGTAGAATAAGATTCGTTGATGTGCACTTAATCGAGTAAAATAGTCAAGGTGATCTTTCGCTTTCATTGTGAGGCATTATGGCGCGTAAACTTGTACTGGTAGGTCATAACACTGACGGTACGGTTGGCAAGAACAGCTGGCACTTGGGAGTTTGGTTGTCTGCAGTTCAGTTAGGCGTAGATCTTTGCCTGATGTGCAGCTGTGCACACCGATACCGCGATTATTCAAGAAACGACAAAATCACACTATCATTGCGTTATATAACCCATGCAGCGGCTGTAGCTGTACGTCCCAGATATCAACAAGCCCCGTTGTTTACACTGTAGTGTCACAATCTTGGGCCAGATGTAGCCTTTTTTCCTTATTCTGGAGCAAACTGTCAATTAATGCGATGCCATGATAGGAAATATCAGAATTATGTCATAATTATTATTACAATTTAATAATAACGTGTGCAATAAGTTGTGCAGTAAAAGCACATCAGTATGATAAGCAAGTCAAAGATTAGGCTACATTGCTTTGCAGTAGCCTAACAGAGCAGTGTTTACACTGCAACTTTTGCACGGCGCTGCAACGTAGCGTAAACATGTTAACAGCTACGTTCGTAACAATAAACGCATAAAACAAGAATTTGGTATAGCCATAACATTATGCACAGCTGTCTGATAAAATTGATCCCCTTGGGGCACTGACTTAAACGCGTTAAAAAAAACCGAAGTAAAGCGGCGACAGCCTACTTTATGCTTAAGTTTAAGTTATAAATTAAGTAGTTAGCCAACTAACTTGGTTAGCGCAGCAAAAATATCGTGTAGCTACAGTGGTTGGTAAAATGCAAAATAGCAGAAGAGTGAGCTGAACACCAAAAAAAGTGAGAATTCAAAATTGCACTTACGAAATAAACGTTAATTTAGCAGCACTCACCTCCGTTTTGGTGATGCGGTGTCTCGCCAGTTTCACCACAGCGAAATTGCCTTTTCCTAAAGTGCGTTCGATATCGTAAAAGCCCACTCGAACTGGACCCCGAAGCATCGGCTTTTGGTGACTGTCAGCCATGACCATGCTGCTCTTGGAGTGTATGGGATTTGGGGGAGAGGACGTAGGGACCCGCCACTTGCTTGACGATATCAAAGAAGGGGAAAACAAGTAAGCTTGCTAGAATATGTCTATCAAAAATAGACAAAGTACAATCCCTCTTTTGCCAGCCAGCTTGAACGGTGACGGCGCGCTCAGTTCAAAGGAAAGAAAACAGGACATTTGCGAGCGTCGTGGTCTCTCACGCCACCCTTGCTAGTACAAAAGGGCTATAATATTTCAGCTCTATTAGCGAGAGTACACGAGTTGACTTGCAGCAGGCATCATGTTCTCCAGTTGACGTGCATTGACGTCAGAGCCGATGGGGGTATTTGTACAGGGGGCGGGCCTTTGAAGCCGTTCCACACTTCATTGCCAATTCGTCGCCAAGACAACGAGACCCACCTCTTACGTCAACGGCAGCTTTGCTATTCTGAAAACTATGGGTCTGTTCGTCCGGTACAGAGCTGATAGCAAGCTGTGAAGTTTTGCAGACGGGAGCTTTTGTTTTCAGAGACTTAAATTGCAGTTTGAAAGCGGAGGAGGGCAAGAAAATGAAACATGTATTTTAAGCCGTCTAATTGGTTGACTTTGTAGATAAGCGTCTTTTAATACCTTTCAGACTACGCCTCTGGAGCTCGTTTAGAAGTAGGCCTACTTCGGCACTGCGCACATAAACAAGTTGTTCGCTACTGAATTTATCAAAATGTCTGATAAACCTATATATTCTATAGAGTACGAGCTAATGATGACCGTTTCCCAACATGCAGACTCATGTATTTCAATTAAAATTTTCGTAAGTATGACAACGAAATCTATGCATTCATGTTTTTTCTTAATTCTTGTGCACAATTCTGCCTGCAAGAAAAAAAAATTGAAATGCATTAGGACCTTTTTACAGTCTCTGATTAGGACATGCATACCTTAAACCTTTTTGGAAAACAGTTCAAATTACTTGTCACATTTACCTTGTTCCCTATAGGCATTCTTCACAAATTCCATTGATGAAATAGATTGTACAACGCCCATGTTTTTCTCCTCCACTTGCACATTGTTCATTTGCTTGTTTGTAACTATTTAATCTCATTGATTGCTCATGTGTAATTTTTTTTAAATTTTACTCCTAATCTCCTTCATTGTTTGTCATTGTGTACTGTTCAATAGTGTCTGCAAAACGATTTTACCCATTTAGATATGTTTTGCATTGTGGCCAAAAACAAAAGTACAGTGCTGCACTTCAGTCTTGGTTGTTTGCCATATGCCAGTCACCCAATGCAATACATTTGTCACATTCTAAACCATTGCATTCTGGGCAAAAAATCTTCCACCTGAGTGCATTACAACCACAGGTACTGCACAGTAGTATTTTAGAAGTAGGGCCTACTCAGATCTATTCCAGCACATCATTTTTGGTAATTGGCAACGTGGAGAATTATGATAGTAATTACTATGTTATTATAGTACTGTAGGGCACTACATGCCCATAATATATCTGATTCGTATCCCTAGAGAATACTAGATGGGGTACTTGTGGCTCTGCAGTAATGCTTCGGCAATGCAGTAACATTTCGAGAAGATTACAGGGAGGCTGTGAAATGTCATGTACCAGTCACAGTAGGCTGCAGCCTGGTTAAACGTATTATCTGAACAGAATCTCAAGAGGGTGGAATGCTGTGTTGTAACAAACATGCTTTTTGGATTGGCTGCCTCCATTTCCCCGTTCCTTTCACTTTTTAACAGTCAGAACAGAAAAGGTATGCATGATGCCAACTAGTGAAGCAGGGAAAGAATATTCGTACGAGCTGTTGCACATTTAAGTCTGTTTGGATATCAACAGAACAACAGTTTTTCTTTTAATCCAAAAGGGAGAAAAATGAATAATTTTTAAAAGGGGTATGATCCCACAAAGACTGTGCAGCAGTGTCTGGTGCACTGACAAGGTGTCAGCTGACGTATTTCATACTTATCCCTGACGTGTTTTTGATGGTTTTGCAGGATTAGCAAGTGTGACAGTTTCAGTAAGCCTCACCCACTGGCAGTTGATCCCTTTATTTCTCTGAGTAATTGAATGGGTTTACTTTATACACATAACCATTACTTTATTAGATGTTAAGTCTTAATTAATCAGGTATCCATTTTGTCAGTCGTGAAAGAAGCATATTAAAAGAGGATCAGGACAGTTGTCAGTATAAAGTGAACTCCTCTCTATATTCCCCCATTCTTCTCTTCTCCCCATTTCCTGCTCTGTGTTCACTGTGGGAATACTTCCTCTGAACAACCCAGGGCAGTCAACTCTGTGCCACTCCTTTTCAGCAGTACTATACTGCCCCCTGCTGCGTATACTGAACACTGCATACAAAAGACAAATGAACAAAAAAAGCAAACCAGGAGAAGGTTAACTTATCTGTTCTTGCAGACACAAGGATTTTTACCAATGGTACTGTGTAAATAGTCTCATTCAAACAGAAATAATCAAGAACTTGTACAATTACTGCACTTAGTACCTCTATTGTGGAGTTACACAAATAAAAAAAAAATGGAACAACGAGTAACCAAATAGGCTACCATTTCTGACTGTAAACACACAGGTCAATGTGGAAAGGCAGGGCATTCACAAGGTACAAGCGTGACTAATGTCAAGCTGAGTTTCATCCCAGCAGTGAGAGCCTGACATGGGGAGTTGGGTGGGGCCACGGCCTCCTGGTGTCTCCACAGTTATTGGTCAATTTCTTGCAGGTGTGATTCCTCCTCCTCAGCAAACAAACTGTGACCTGTCCACTGCTGACACTGCTACTCCTGCTAATAGGTTTGTGTGCATGTCTGCATATATGTATGCACAAGTGTGTGCATGATGCATTTTTTATTCATACGTATATGCGTACCAGTGTGTGCACGCAGGAATGTGAACATATATATGTATGTGTACACAAGCATGAATACGCAAATGTGCATGAGCATGTGCATACATGTACTAGGTTTAAAAAATGTTCTTTATTTCTTTTTCTTTTACAATGACGCTGTAACGGAGCGAACCCTCCGTTCCTGCTAGGACATTATTTTTTAAACGTTCGCGTTGATAGCGGTTGTTTGGCGTAAGTACGCCGCTTTCGTAAATTTTAGTGCGCACCATTTATGTTTGCCGGTTCGCAAACTCAAACACATTCGCTGGGCTACTGTACACCACCATAATATACTGCAAATCACTTAAGTATCTGGTTTTAAACATTAAATTGATTTAATTAGTTTACCATACCATGTTCAATAAATGCAATGTTAGGAGTTGCTACTAACCGTGGCTTATTCCGTTTGTTCCGTTTTCAAACTGGAATGACGTAACCCGAACGTCACGATTCTGTGCAATTTTATTGGAAGCACCGGACAACAAGAATTGGTTATTTTGGGGGGGGGGGGGGGATCATACAGTGAATTCGTAATATTTGCTCATACCCAATTAGATATATTATCCGTTGCTACTTTTTATATGTATAATGATTTCTATATGTAAAAATATATACTGCCATTTCTTCTGAGATAATTGAATATTGTATGGAAATGGTATAGTCTGTATATAGATAATGCAGTGTATATAAGGAGGTCATTTTTGAGTATGTAATTGAATGAGTATGACTGATGTGCTGATTATTTTGTTTTGTATATATATATATATAAATGTTTGCATAATAGTTGGGGGCACTTTTGTTAATATAACACCCCTCTTGGGTTGCTCAAGATTGAGTCCCATCTCAAAAGTTTATTGTAAAATCCGCCGGCCGAACGTCCTTGTAACAGATGCAAATACAGTCAAAAGAAGATGGCGCTGCCTCATGTCCGACATAATGAGATGGTCGCAGCTTTGAAGAGTGTGAATGTTAACTCGGCATGGGATTTTCTACGGATCAGCTGTCAATGTGTTTATTTTCAGTGTTACTGGATTAACAGGCTCAAAACACTTCAGTTCAGAATCTTGTGGACTCCCTGGGAAAAATCCTCTTGTAGCCTCAACCAGTACTAACTAACTGGCCACAGACTGGATTGATTTGGATGATTATCCCTCTGATGCTAGATCAACCAAGGTTTTGGAGACCAACACCAACCACAGCCACAAGATCTGACATGCTGAAAGCAACCTGTTCAGCAAATACAAAGGTGCTTCATGGAACCTTACTGATAGACTATTAAGTGAGTCGCCTTATAGAAAAATGAATGGGTGCTTTGCAGACATTTAAAAATGAAGTTTTGAGCCCTTTTCATGCCTGGGAATTTATGGCCTGAATGGCTCATCCTAGTAGACCCTGTTGCAGCAGTACACCCCGTGGATCTGGCCTAATCCTGACCGCGCCAGTGAAGACTGCACCTGCAAGCCCTGTATTTGGCCTGTGTCACTGCACGAGAGCGACCCCTCTGGCTGGTCAGGCACCTGCAGTCTACCTGCACCAGCTGAATGTGAAGTCCAGTCCCTCCAGTGAAATTCTTACATACATGACTGTTGGACGGCAGAGTTAAAATAAGCAACAGTTAGCAACACACTAGGGGGGGACAGAAGGTCTTTTCTCTCTCCTGAAACATGGAGGCTGTTGCAGTGCTCGGACAGGAAAGGAAAATACAATAAACAGGAAAAGAGTGGTTTTAAACCAACTGAAAAAGATGGGATGAGGTTTCAGCCAATGGGAGCAGTAATAACTCGAGAGAAACAGCTAAGGACTACTGGATATCACATCTTTTGAATTTCAGTTGGCCATTCATTTACCTGTAAGCAGACTGTGCACCACTGACTGCAGCCATTTAACTTTCCTACTACAAGGTAAACTATATTTATTGTCAATAATATACAGTATATTGTTTATGCCAGACCATTGCCATACCTTACATTTCTGCCAGCTGAAAAATGCACTGAATACATACATTGTTTATCAGGTTTATTTACAGCATGTTTCATAATAGCAAACACATTCCAGTCTCAGTCTTAGGAGGCCTCTGAGTATGGCTGTTCCTGAACAGGCCTGTTGGGCTCCCTTTATGAGAGACAAAGACCGAACCACCTCGGCCGCAGTCTCGCTGCAGCTGCGCAGACGCAATGAAACGCGCCACCAAAGGTCCGTGCAAAATCCCAGAAACGCAAAGCCCCAAAAACTGCCCCCTTTCCGCCCGAACCGGGGCTCATCCTGAGAGGAAGCGCACTTCCTTTACTGAAAAGTCTGGCTTTGTCCTTCCTGTCGTCTCAGCTGCGGTCACTGCTGTTATTGTTTCAGGAACAGGAAGAAGAGTCTCACGTGGACGTGGAAAAATAGAAAGAGACAGCGATGCACTTCAGCAGCGGGGGGTTTGAATGAACAGCTGTGCCTTTGGAATGTCCTCCGCGGCACGACTCTGTTAACCCTGATGAGCCAGAACAACGACCCCATTTTTACCTTCCAGGGTTAACAAGGGTCCGGAGAGGGGGGTTTGGAAGGAGGGCTTTAGCATTATACATGTTGCAGATTCACTTTTCAGGGAGAAGAAAATTCATTTTAGAGCATTTACTCAGGCTTTCACATTCCTAGATCTTTGTTTTTGTTTCAGGAATCCACAGGCGGGGAGACCGGTTGGCTCCACTGCAGTCTACCCAAGACCAGCGGGTACCTGGACACAGGGGAGACCTGGCAGGACCCCTCTCACCTGCTCAGCAGGCAGCGTTGGGGTGCTCAGAGCAAAGTGAGAGCAGGAGTAGAGAGAAGGGGGGACGAAGAAAAGGGGTGGAGAATTCTGCGGGGGCTCAGTAGCCGTAAATCTCGTTCTCCACCCACCCCGCCTCGCGGTAGGGCCTGCCCCGCCCCTGGCAGGGCTCGTAGATGTCGTTGGTGACGAAGCCGCTCTCCGAGCGCTGGCTCACGGGGTTGTCGTAGTCGTGGCAGAGCGCTTCGGGGGAGGGGCGGCGGAACGACGTGCTCCTGGCGTCGGGGCGCGTGCCGGCCAGGTCTGTGTGGTGCTGCCGGCCGATCACCTGGTACACGTCCTGGCTGGGGGGGCTGCTGCACCCCCCCTCCGGCACACAGAACCGTGTGTCCTTAGGGCAGGCGCTCGCTTGCTCCTTTCTCCTGCAAACACACACACACACACACACACACACACACACAAGCGTAAACACACACACACACACACACACACACATAAGCGTATGCACACACACACACACGAGCGTGCACACACACACACACACACACGAGCGCATGCACACACACACACACACGTGTGCGAGCACACACACACACGAGCGCGCGCACACACACACACAGGCGTGAGTGAACACATGTACACACACGCACACACGTGCGTGAACACACACATACACACAAACACGCAGCCTCAGTACTGTCACCTGTAGATCAGGGTGTTTACCTTCGAGCGATGAGTTTAAAGCAGAGCACCGCTGAGGTCACCAGCAGCAACACCGCAAGGGGAATTGTAGGAAGAACTATGTAGGTGATGTTCAGGGCGTTATCTGAAATGCATACGTACACACACACACAGACAGACACACACACACGTTATATGAAACACACACAGACACAGAAGTGTTCTCTGAAGCGCACACACACGCGTGTGTTATATGAAACACACAGACACAGAGGAGGAGACCAGAAGCTGTAGAACTCCTCGGACTCCCGACGGATGAAGCGATGGCAGGAATGGGGGATCTACTCTGTGCTCCTGCTCAGGCTTGTGCAGAGTAAGTAATGTATTCCACCCTTTCACATCTCCACTTCAGCAAGGTTTCACAGAAAACCAATCAGATTAAATAAAGCAAACCATCCATGAGGGACAAAATGCCCTTCATTTGGTTACTGAGCTGTAATGGTAAAATCGTTTGCAATGTCATCAACCTGGGTAGTGTTTGCCTTTGTCTAGGTGACCTTCACTCTTCTTCTGATTTTTAAATCAAAGATAAAGAGAGACTTCATCTTACTTGCGGATTCAGACACCACTACTTTCTTCTCGTCCTCCAGTGTGTCTGGCGGAAAGTTTGGCCTCAAAGATATATTTGGGGCATCTAGAAAGAAAAATGATATTATTCCTTTCATTTTACGCTTCACGGTTAAGGTCAATTCAATTTCACTTCAGCTCATTCAGGAAATTAATTGAAATTAAAAACCTTATTGAACCTTATGGGCATGTTTAAATCCATGGACACAACTACTTCAGTTCTCAGGTTGAACATTTTATTCACATAGAGTGACCTGGTGACATTGAGAGAGATTCGGAGATCGGAAAGTGAGGCTTCATGAAACCAAAACTGGGTGGAGCCAATATATGCACTCAGTACCTCACTGATTTGAATCAATTCCTGCATTTAGCTGTGAGGAGCAAATACATTTTGATTGGCTTATACGAGTCAGGGACTGAAAGCCCATTCTAGCCCCATGCATTATGGGGGTTCACGAAAGCTGTCAGTCACTCCCTGAGAATCCAGTTTAGTTGCCTAGTGCATAGTGAAGCGGGTGCATGTGAGTGAATGGAGTGATTTAACTGAGCTAAAGGGAGGCGACCCTGTGGACGCACAAGAGCCAAATTTAAAGACGCAGTGGAACAATCTATAGTTCCCTGTAATTCACAGGAAAGTGCATCTAAACTCCAGGGTTGGAGGGGGAGATAAGAAAGCCCATACCGACAGACTCGTACTGATACAGCTCATACTGTTACAGGGCCAGGAAAGTAAGCAGCCTATTTGTGAGTGATTTCCTGCCCTCCCCTGGAAACTTTTATTTGGACTTAGCTGAGCCTTTTGGTGTGAAGGCTCTCCAAAGTAAAAACAAAGAAGGAAAAAGATGACGAAGGCCTACACTCTTACATAACTGTCTCCAGTCTTTTCTCCTATGATTTCCTACCATTCACCATTACAGTTAAAACAGCTATGTCAGTGCACTGCTCCCTCTGTGCCTGCAGTGTGAGCATGAGGGACTTTGCTCTAAAGGGACATTAAAACTGAAAAGAGATTGAGTAAACATAACATAGCAAAACATAACATAGCATAATGACGAGAACAGGCCATTCAGCCCAACAATGCTCGCCATTTCTGGGTCAATTCTCAAACTCGATTAGGTGGGCAGATGACACATTCCACACACATTACTGACAACACGCGTCTCATTCACACAGGCCCTCAGAGACCGGAAAGATCTGTTTATTTTGATTACACCCTCTAGGCCACTAGGGGGCCTAATTCATGTCTATGAACTGGGGTAATTGAACCCATCTGGATTTCAGATTACAGAGATTCATATGAACAGGAGAGTGACAAAATACAAAACTTACAATCAACTGAAAATTTACCTAAAACTATTTGAATAAATAAATGTGGACAATCAATCATCACTTAATTATTTTACAGTCCCCGCTTCTTCCTTTCTTTCTTTTATTTATAAAGTGCTTAAAGAGGCAGGTGTTGGAAACTAGCCTTGGCTAAGAATGTTATAATGCAATGCATCTGCGAACTCAATTTCTGAGTGAATCAATATTAATTTGTCACTATGAATTGAACAAATCAATTGATCAATAGGATCACAGACTACTGAGCTTTGTATGAATGAGTAATAAAAATAGCACTGATCTCATCAGTTACTATACAATAAACATATAAGTATAATGTACACCTGCCGTTAGGTTGTTTTAGGAAATTAACTTGCCAAAGTTCTACTTAACGTTGTCAGAGGTGTGCACTTACCTGTGTGTGTCCCATTGGCTGCTGTGGTGGAAACAGGGAGCTTTTCTGAAATGAGAATACAATATACTGCATTAACTTGTGCTGTACATATCAGTGCTTAATGTGGGGTGAAAATGTCTATTGACTTGATGAAACTACTGCATAGGGATTAGGGATGTATCCAAATCCGAATACTGTATTCGGGAAAGCACAAATAATGCGATGGAAACGAATATTTCTTATACCCGAAGTTGCTCGTTATTATTTGGATTCGGGGGAAAAAAAAGTCCGTTCCATGTCGAGTTCTTATAGCCTCTGTCTAACGTTACACGGGCAGAGAGAGAGAGAGTATCTGGAACTCCGGCACATAGCAGTTGCCTCGTGACGGCGAACCTATCATAAAGCTAGCTGGCATCCAAAACCCGTTTCAGAGGGTCTTAGAAAGACGTTATGTCTACACTGCGCGACCACACCATTTAAAAAGCAAGACAGTGCTAGGGAGACAAATTTGATTGACATATGGTTTCATGCAGTTTTATTAAATAATGTAATGACAAAAAATGTATGGTATACATGGTATAAACTAATTGTATGGTATAAAACGAGAATTGTATGGTATAAAACAATTTTTCTTGATAGAATCATTGTTTTCATAGAATTAATGACCAGAGGTTTTAGCTTAACTACGGTGCAAAAAGAACTACCAACCAGAGTTCTGCTTGACAACAGTGAAACAATATGCCCAAATGCCCGCGGAAGAATATTTCACTTTCAGCTGATTAAATCTATAAAAATCAATAAATATAAAAGTAGAACCATATAGTCATTGTTGGTAACCCGTTGTATAAGTGGAATAAACCCCTCCAGACTGTCCTGTTATTGGGAAGATAATGTAGCCCACTTCAGGGCTGGTTAAGCGACCCTCGGCTTTGCCTCGGCCGCATCACCACCCCCGTCGTACATGAAAGGAATAAACTTACAGGGCGACATAGCTCAGGAGGTAAGAGCAGTTGTCTGGCAGTCAGAGGGTTGCTGGTTCGATCCCCTGCCCTGGGCGTGTTGAAGTGTACCTGAGCAAGACACCTAACCCCTAATTGCTCCCAACAAGCTGATTGGTACCTTGCATGGCAGCCTTTCACCGTTGGCGTGTGAGTGTGTGTGTGAATGGGTGAATGAGAGGCATCAATTGTAAAGCGCTTTGGATAAAAGCGCTATATTAATGCAGTCCATTTACCATTTACCATTAAACCACGACGGGCTGTCCCGTTATTGGAAAACCCTCTGAAATGGGTTTTGAATGCCAGCTAGCTTTATGATAGTGTGATGTCCAGAGGCTGTTCCAGCAGGCTGCGCCAGCATCTCCCAGAATGCACGGCGCGCTGACTTTTGTAAATAGTTTGTGTGGGACTGTAAATTGTAAATATGTGTAAACAGTGAATTTATCGTGTGTAAATATGTGTTCTTGTGCTAGCTGAATTGTGTTGGTTGCTTTTAGTTTAGTTTTATATGTGTTACCCTGAGCGAATCAGCGGTGCTGTACAGGGGGGCTTCTCTGCTGTTCGCTATGGCGAAGTGTGAATCTGATGATTGTTTTACTTCTGGTTTTGTTTCTCAATGAAGTTTCATTGAGTTTTGAACAGACTCTGATCAGCTTCCTGATGGAGCTTTGTCTCGCTACAATAGTTTCGGCTTCACTTGTTATCTAGCCTATATTAAAATTTGTGGTTTTAGGTCAGAATGGTTTCACAGCACGCGTGTTGTCCCGGCTAACTAGCTAGCTGACTATTGAATTGTCTTCAAAACAACGGATAAAAATGCGTCCCGTAGCCATGAGTTCAATGCGCAACGCCTATTCTATTGTCCAAATAAGGGACGATTCCGATTTGCAGGATGGTTGGCACCCAATTTTCATCTTCTTAAAGCAATCCATACATACAGTACAGGGCAGTTTAGTCCTGATACAAAAGAGAACCCTGCAAAAAGGCTCATTTCAAGACTAAAACACAAGCGGGACATTCTTCTACATGGCAGGAAGGGGTTAGACATTGCTTAGAGCGAGACAAAATAAAAAAACAGTAACTATCACCTGACCAGTCATCACCACCTTTAAGAATGAAGACAAGTTAAATCATTGATATTGCACATACTGCAGCAAGACTTATAACAAAGTTAAATTCCTTTTTCTCTTCGCACACCTCATTGGCTGAGAGGTCACGACTGGGCAGTGGAGGACTGGCTTGCCAATGTCAGCACTGGAACAGTCTGGATTTGAAATGCACCCACCACGAAGCGAGGCACTTACAGCAAGAACCAGCATTTTAAAAAGAATGCATTATTGAGGACCCAACGGTCCTCAATAATGCATTCTTGCATCATCATATGAAGGCTGTAATACTTTGCTGTGTGGATGCCAGGGAGAGTAGCATTATGGCGATGGACACACTCAATAGATCGCAGCTCAGAAATGGGCTCACCTCGTGCGTACTTGCAGATGAAGTTGTTTTTGGTGTCACAGTTGTCATCGTTCCACCGGAACATGTAGAGACCGGCCATGCCCGGGGATGCTGACGGCTGGTGGTACATCACCACACACACCTCGTACCCGCAAGACGGCTCATCCCAATGCCAGTTCCTGGGGTCCATATCCAACACATGCGCACATTGCAGTGAACGTGACCATCACATGACACACACAGCACAGAGCAGAGGGCACATTTAAGACGCACTCATTCCTGCATATTATCTACATATGAACGCCAGTCGTGCGTAATACCTGAACGTGGCCTGGCTGCCGTCAAGCCAGTGATACTGTGCAGGACAGTCGTTGTTGCTTTCATGATGGCCCTGGCTCCTGCGCAGCCCGATCCAGAAGTCTCCGTCCGCAGCCCGCAGTTCCTGCACGAACCGCTCGATCAGTCGCTGCTCGTTCTCCGTCTCGATGCTCAGGAGCTCGCCGCCGTCGCTGTGGCAGACCCGCCGCGCTTCCTCGAAGTTCACCTTGTGATTACCATCCGGGAAGTATGCTATCTTGTAGCACGGCCGCTCCGTGCCGCGCAGGCAAATCTGCTGACCTTCGCGGAGGAAAGAGTCAGGAAACGGGCTGTGGATCCCAAAAACGGCGCACGCAACGCGCAACTCGTAACACTACTGGCGCACAACTGTATGTTACTATATGAACATCTTAAGTAATAATTTGTTGACACAAGACATAATGTTGCGCAACTGAATGCATTTTAAAAAATATATAGGCTACAGTTCTTCTGAAAATATATGGAAATACAACATTTTCTATGGAAGTAGATCGTATGAGATACTATATACAGTAAAATCGTAACATTTCATAACTTTAAATTGCAGCAGGTTAAACAGACTTTATTTACAATAACCACCAATTCCACTCGTCTGATTTTACATTCACTACATAATGTACTGTAGCCTACATTTAATTAGGCGCATTTTCAGTTGTGAAGTTGTGAAGAACTGTTTCCATCTTTTTAAAATCTATAGCTACAGGCAGTGATCCTCATTCCGTGCTAGTAGTGTGCATTCAAATTATGATACAGCACCGCACTACATACCTCTAGGCGCATAGAAGTCCACTTTATGACAGCGAGGGTTGGTTGAAAAGACACGTGTTATTTACAATGAGAAAATACACCGAAAACTGCTTCTATCCAATGAAAATTAGCAAATCTAATATCGGTGAAAGGGAACCAAACTGAAATTTCCTCTCACGCAAATCCTCGCATTGACCCACTATACAATTTGATGCCTGTTCCACAATAAGCTGTGCAACAAAAGATCCGTTTCTACAAGTCAAAGGAACGAATCCACAACAGGATGTGTGCCAATAAAAGCCCACAGCTTTCTTCGTGGACCACCGACTTCTGAGAAGTGAAATGCTGTTTGGAATTTTAATATCGATCAATTTGCTATCGTTGACATAAAAGCTACATTCATTCCACACTTCCATTCCTTTCTAATATTAAAAGACGTCATAGAAAGCTAAGGCTAGCAGCAAACAAATCGACATTTCAAAAGCGTAAGTAGACAACTTTGATTTAATGGAACATATCTAATATTTAATAACACCCAATAATAACAGAGACCATGAAATATGCGTTTGTTCCTCGGTAGCCAACTTACCACTGAACAGTTTGGCTGCGAAGCCTTGGAAGCAGAAAAGAGTGAGTAGACTTCCAATCAGTTTCATAAAATCCATTTCTTCATATTTTCAACAACGAAGGGCACCGAATCGATTAACGGTATTACAAGTAACGGGTAAAAACTTAGCACAAACAAAGCTTAAGTGTAGTTTTAATTTCTCCAAACTTCTGGTAGTAGAGTAGCCGACAGCCCCTTAGCTCTGTTGGCTGAGCGCTGCCGTGGTGGAGGTGCAGTCAGAGTGGAACGAAGTCTGGGAGCAAAACAGCGCGTCAGATCAAAGCCAAACGTCATCCTTTTAGGACTTCAGGAGGGAAGTTATAGCCTACGTTAACGCGAAAATCCTGCCTCTAAGCCTGCTATCAACATCAAACGGTCATTCGATCCGACGCTAGTCGGGCCCGAGAAACTACTGGCATGGCATGCAGGTTTATAATGTGTTCACGGACGACATTAATTTCGCCCCTCCTTCAAAAAATAATAAAATCAAATAAATAATAAGGGATATACAGGCCTACTTTCACACACACCAAAGCATTCAGAGTAAACTCAACTGTAAAATAATACATACACAGTGTCTTGCACAATGAATTGAGACGCGCATCATCCAATTATTTTATCGGAATCCGTCAAAAACCAGTTGTACTAATTCAAAGTAATTTAATCAACCCCAACATCAGTACATTTTGGACTGATGCAATTTCATTGTGATGTCAATTTTTTGAGAAGAATGTTTTAATAGAATTCTCAGTGACAAAATTTTGCTTTGAGAAAGACATTAAACCCCTTTTCCTTCAATGGCTATACATGGTGTCAGTAGGCCTATCAATAACAGAATTGCAGTCAGCCAGAATTCTATGGGATGTGACAATCTTACTCACCGGATGTGGGAATTGAACTGAAAATCACCAGAATGCTGGGTATATTGTGAGAGTACACTGTCCTGCTACCATAATGACATTACTTGGTGCAACAGTAAGCTTATTTGTGAAAATATGTAAAATATGCAAGTTTCTCTCGCGACACCTTGGGAACAAGATTACAAACCAACCTAGCCTAAATTAACAATATGAAGGCCTACTGCTTCCCAACATATTTAGGCATTTAAAATAGTTCAGCAGGAAAAACTCCAAACATAATCAGTGTATTTCTCACCTTTTTTTAAATTTAGTCTTCAAAATTGCCCGCATTACCTTGAAACAACAGACTCTCTATGTGATGAGAAATTGTAATCTGCCCCAGCACAACTGCAAATACAAAGGATGGAACAAACAACTTTTGGGTTTCCTACCAAAACAGTTATGGATTGAAATTAGTAGTCATACATTAGTGTTACTTTGCTATTTAGTAAAACAGCACAAAAAAAATGATGGTGGCAGCCAGCTTCAGCTTTGACAATAGGCAGTTTATTGCTGGCTCAGGGCTGGAGGCATCAGGGATGGTCGACATCATCAGAGAGGGGAATCTCCACATTTTCCTGAAGTGCCATTTCACGTTGGACTCACAGCCTCTTAACACATGAAGAACTCTTGACTCACAGCTGAATTGTGAAACTTAAAAACACTGATAAACATGTGATGTTCTTTTAATTATATAAATGTCTGCTTGAAAATAGTCCATAAGGCCCACCGAAAGTGTATTTACGAGGATGCCACAAATGCACGTTTTTCCCCTTTAAAACTAAATCCACTTATTCTGTGTGATGTACAACTCCTGCATGAGTACACATCTTTTCTTCATTTCTGGTGATCAAGCGAAACAGGAATTCCTTCACAGGCCTGGCAGTTAATTACTACCCAGGGCTCACAGTATGATAGAGTTATGGCCAATCATTTGAAAAGAATCAATATTTCACCTTCGCGTACTACACAATCCCTACAACATGTCAATAAGGACACAGAGCAGAGGGGTTTTCAGTGCCAAGTAATAACTTAAAAAGGATACTCATAAATATCAGGGCAAACAAAGCATACGAAGACTTTCAAGCAGATTAATAGCAAATCACTCCACTGATAACTGCTACTGATTTACACACTGAGGTACAATGAATTGGTAATTTCCAGAGATATAAAGATGCTACTAACATATAGCTGAGTCAGTGTTACCAGCAAGCTGGGAAGCCAATAATGTGATTGCTTTATCTTGTATTGATAAAACAATATAAAACCATAAACCGTATTTTCGTGTGCAATACTGTTTCAGCATCACAAGATAAAGCCCTCCCATATTTATTTAGAATTAGCGATTAGCATCAGAATGAATTTCAGCTGACGGTATTTTGAATGTACGAGGTGTACAAGGCAGATATTAATTTCCCTGCTGTTTAGCACATGCCTGCGCTCCTCATAACCCAACTGGTTCTCCCAGCACGGACCTCTGGCCAAGCTGGATGCAACTCTGAATGCTGAGCCACCCCCTCATCTGTGCACTGCTTCGGAAAACAGTGTCTCTGGCAAACGAAAGTGCCGAGGACTTAGCGTGCTCCAACGGAAACATTTTTAAATGAAAACCTCTGGCGGCTGCGGAGGGAGCCTAGCGTAATGTTTCCATTATTATATAAAATGACTGTTCTAACAAGCGATGACTGCTGAATATGCTATTGCTCACCAGAGAAGCACACGGAGGTAGAGGGAAACTGTTCTACACTCAGCTGACGCTTCAGCCTCTGATACTGTTTGGAGAAGATCGATAATCCCCACCTCTTTTTACCCTGGGTAAGAGATACTGGGGGATTAGAGGATGAGAGCAGGATTAGAGGGGGAAACCTGTATCAATTTAGATCTGAAGACTGAGTCAATTCCTGAAATAAAAATCCAATGGAGTCACTTTCTCAGAGCAGAGAGACACCTTACAGTTAGGATTGATTTGTTTATGCCGTGCTAGTGCCCAATAATCCAATAAGGTAGCACAAACTTGGCCATAGTGACACCCAGAGAGGAACTGTGTCAGGTGGCTCAGTCATCTTTACTGCTTAACAGTGCATCTGCTACTGTGACATCACATGGCGCAGTACATAATGCAGCTGACTCCAACCCATACACAAATCCCCCTGTGCAGCCAGGGGTCTGATTTCCCCGCAGGGCAGTCTCTGTACTGTGATCCCCTCTGCTTCCCCCATCTGAATCACAGAGCAGAAATACATAAGGGAGACTGTCCACTCTCCAAATAAATAAATAAATAAATAAATGGAGACGGTCCACTCTGAGTTCACATAAATAAATAAATCACAGAATAAAGAAGACTTCACACACCAAAAGATGCCTTAAATACGCTAGAAGCGTTCAAATTTAATAGAAGACGAAAACAAAAGTTTCAACGTTAGCTTTGTTCAGTGTTCTACTAAATATTTATGCTTCTCAGCTGATGGATGGAACGGTGGTAGGAGGCTGTGGCTGGCAGCATGCAATTCAGAGGACAAGCACTGCATGCCTCTACTCAGGCCACCTGAGTAAGTACTTGGTAGGGGGTGTCATTGCAATGGGAGGGGCCTACATTTGTGCATTCTTGATTGTATGAATGCTGGGAAACACAATGTTGAGATGAGAGGCGCAGACAAGTCCAACAGCAACAAATGGCCAAGAAGGCCTCATAGCATTATTTTAACACCAGACTCTTCAGTAATTAAACTGTCCAACGGTTAGTTAATTAGACCATGGGGATATTTGTGCACAGCAAATAGTTTTACAATGAGCGATCAATGTATAACTAAATTATCATAATGACATATTGTATTGTATTCTGCTATTGTGGTAATTGCATCCAGTTGCAAGCATTTTAAAGTGGTTTCCATTAATCATTATCTCATCAAATTGCATTAAACTGCATTCGTATAAAGAGTATCATAACAGACTTTGTTAAAGTACAATAGATCAGCTGTAGCCTCCCAAATTGACCCTAATTATTGATCCACACTAAAATTTCTCGGCATTTAGCTGAAGTGACTTCCAGAGTCCAAGGCTTACAGTCCTCACATAAAATCCATTTGTACTGCTGGGTATTTACTGCAGTGATTGAGGTTAAGTACCGTGTTCAAGGGCACGACGACGGGGCTCCACCTGGGAACGGCCTGCACAACCTGGGCCTCGTAAGCCCAGCTCCCTAACCAGCGCGCCACACCGGCTCCTGAGCGAAGCTTCACTCATAAGTGCTTACTGATGCTCAGGTCGGTTAGAACAGGGACGCGTGCCTGCGCTGAAACTCCATCTCTGTTATTTACCTCAGACGGTTCGATATACCCGAACATTCGGCGGATTTACGCTCCTGGCATTCCCAGGAATGGGCCAAGGCTAAATAGAGAGCCGCCACGGAGCAGAACGACTCAGAAGGAAGGTTAATTAGGAAAGAGGATTCCCATAAAATGGGTCTGCTTCCCTGGAGCCCAATATACATCTGGATTTCCAGGCTGAACGCTCTTCAGAGAACTATACCAAACCCGCAAAAAACAGCTCAAAAAGAAGATTTTTATTTCAACAGAGCTGCCTAGGAGTTCAGCCATGACGATTCAATGAGAGATGCAGAGCAGGGTGGAGCATTATAACTATGCCATCGATACTTTTTTGGATGATGACTTGAATAAAAGCAAGTGTCGCATTATGTCAATTAATCACAACGTTCTTATCTCAGAAACCATCACTAAATATTGTTTTGGCTTTAAGAGCAAGGAAAAGGATCTCGAAATGAAGGATTTTGCATCTAAAAATTAAGGACAGAGAGGAGTAATAGTTAGCAGCTAGGCTGGACTATCAATGTGACCAGTCTACAAATATATTTGCACATTTACAATCAGAAAACAATCTGGATCAAAAATTGTTGGAACCATATCTAATCAGGTGTCTCATTGCTTACAGCCAACGAAAGAGGATTCTATTCAACATCTCATGTGTTACAGTGACATCGAAGGGACCCCGGCCGGGCATCTCATTGGTCAGTCACAGACAAACAAGGGGTTTTAATCAACCGCCGAGTGTACAGTACACACACAGCAAAGCTGGGTGACCCGGTCACAGCCTCCGACGGGCAACCCTCACCAGACGTTTGATTGGGTAGCTAAAAAAAATAAAGAGCTGAACCCACAGTCTGTTTTCAGTTCATTTTGAGTAAACCCAGCCAACCGAGGAAGCCAGAGTAAATTGTGGGGGTGGGGATGGGGGTGGGGGTGCAGGGAAGGGGGGAGGGCTTGTGGGAAGAGGAGTGGTGCCAGCGGAACAGTGCTAAGCGATCCCACGTCTTCAACAGGAAGTGAGAAAGAGGAACAAGGAAACGCGCTTTGTCAACAGCATGTTTCCTGTCCATCTCCACCGCTTTTTTTTTTTTTTTTCCATTTCTTTCCAGTTACATTTCTAAAGCATTTCTACTTTGCCATTAAAAGAACAAAACTACTGGACAAGAATTATTTGGGCGTGGTATCCACAGGCCCTAAATCAAAACATACAGATTACAAATATGTCCAAATTCAATATACTATTTATTAACGGTAATACATTGTTTATAATGTACCAGCGTACATGTAGCACATTGGATTTGAAATATAACCATGAACATGAGGTTAAAGTGCAGACTGTCAGCTTTAAATTGAGGGTATTTGCATCCACATTGGGTGATCTTTTTAATACATGCTGCTTTTAAACCAGACAAAAAAAAAAGCTGAAAAAGTGCTGACTATTTCTGAAGCACTTTGTCCATGCAGCACTGGGTATGATTCTGCTGGGACTTTCCACAGCAGCCCCAGGATGTGTTTCAAGGAAGCTGTTTTTTTAATTAATACCACACAGATAAAAATTCATACCTTTTTACAAACCAAAGTCAGTTTAGTGTGCCATGATTTAAGATGTTGACTGGTGCAATAACATGGGTCCGCACTGCTTACTCTCTCTGTCAGCTCAATGCTAGAGTGTAAAAATTCAAGTCGCTGCTCGCGCTGAAACTCATTTTCTTAATGCATTACGTGGAGCGGAAGACATCTCTGTCATCCTTCCAGCCTGTCAGACAACACCTCTGGAAAATGGCAATGGCTTACCATCATTCACTGTACTTTTTCTTACATTAAACTCCGCAGATACCACTCTGCAAATATGAGCCAAAATGCAGCCAAAAAATTGTGTATGCTGTAGCTTGAAACAGATGTTTCACTTTTGAACATTCACTTTTGTGTCGGAAATGTGAAAAGGAAAAAAAAATTGCAAGAGGTTCAGGAGAAATCCTCAGAATCACATTTCATAATCTTTACTAATAACTTTTATATATAATGCATTAAATTCGACCTGTAATAATTTTGATATCCATCAGTCTTACAGGAATTCCTCGGAGAAAATAGCAACATTGCATTCATGCTGAAAAATATATTAGCCCCTAGTTTCAACTTTTTCCCCAATTTTTTTTTCATAGAGTTTGAAACTGCCAATTGTAACTCCCTCGAGCGACCACCATGTCAGCTGCTCAAAAGGAGCATTACAGCCAATGTGTGATGCACTCAACTCAGCTGTGAGCTGTAACTACTTCACACCCTACAGTCTCTCCAGTAATACCAGAGCACTGGCACCACTGAGACTCATGAAGAACTAGCAGCCTGTAGGCACCTGGAACTACTGCAGTGGTTCTGGAGGATTTCTGGTCTCATTCAAATCCATATTTCTCCTGCTGGAGTCCAATTAATTTAGTTCTTATAAAACAGGTCTTTTTGATCCAGGATGCTGATTGGCTGAAACTGCATTGTACAAATTGTTAGTTTGATACGGAAACAGTTAAAAAAAACCCTGTTGCAAATAATATTGCAAAATAAATAGTCGTAAAATTAATTGTTTATATGTTGTAACCATTTTATAAATGCAATACGGCACTCAAGGCCGAGCTGTTTCGTAAATACAGTCATGGCTACAGAAGGTTGCTGGCACTGCTTCGCATCATGCCAAACAACACCCTTGACTGTATTCAGGATACAGCATGGCCTCTTGTGCTGTATTACTGTTTTTATTTGCACTTTCTGAAGCACTTAGTGGCCCTTGAAAAGTGCCATATAAATAAAGTTTACTTACTTAATTGCAGCTATAGACTTCTCCTCTATGAAAATAGAGGCTACAGGCCCAGTCTGAGCTGGCAGGACGTGCCCTGACTGACTGAGCCGTTCAGCTTCCCCCCCTGTACTCATCCTCAGTGAGGCAGTTTGACGGTCTCACTACAGGTCATAAGAGGAAGGACACTCATGCTCAGCAGTGAGGGGGGGGGGGCATCAGAGTGAAGCCCCAACTCAGTCAGCGTGTGACACACCCTAACCCATCAGTCACCAAGCACAGGAAGCGTATATATCCGACCAGCGTGCGTTTCAAAAGGAGGAACACCGGGATCGTCGCCAATACCCACCACGCTGGGTGTGGAAAGCAGGTCAAAAGATTTATGGAGCTGAAACCATCTACAGTGAGATCTAAGGGAGCCAATGCGTATGCATCAAAGTCACATGACTCTAAAGGTGGAGGAGCGCATGTGTTTAATGGGGAACAGAAAAGCTAAGGGACAAAAGCCAGGTTTCCAATTCATATTTGGAAATGGTAAGAAGACGGTTTGGACACAGATTTGAAGGATAATACAGCACAAAATTTTAACACAATTATTTATTATTTTCTACATAGTTGGGCATTCCAAATTGGGAGACAAGGGGAAAAGTACCCCCCTCCCCCCCCAAAAAAAACAAAAAAAAACAATTACTGTACTTTTATATTCTGTTGCCCAGTTAAAATAATATAAAAACTATCACCTAGGTGTACGTCTTCCCACTAAATTAGAGTTGTTAGCTTAAAGTGACAAGCTTCACCTGGCACTAGTACTTAAAGCTAGCTGGTCAGTACTAAGTAGGGCTTCGATACTGTTCACTGAGTAGCATTTTCTCAGTACCTTTCAACCATTTACAAATATCTGAAGAAAAGAAAGGAGGTTGGATAGGTGGCTGTGTAATGGAATGGAGTTTTAATGGAATTTCAGAAGACATCTGGCCTGCACAGATCCTGCAGAAACACAAAAGTATTTGACTGATTCAGACCATTCGGAAGCGTTTCCTGTCTGTCTGTTCAGACACGCTTGACCCATCAGTTGATTTACTGGACGTTAAGTCTGAAGTGAACATGTGGCTCATTACTAGGGAGGCAAAATGGGTCACTTAGGCAGGTATTCAGCTTGTGAAAGGACACAGTTCATAGCATACAAGAAGAGTCCTCAGGTTCTCTATACCTCTATATCCCCCTCTCCTGTCATTGAAAATATTAAAATATTTTGTATGCATATACCCACCTACAAATAGAAGTACGCAAGTTCAAATACAAGATCTGAACTTGCATTAGGTTCAGTAAATATCATTTTTAACAAATTGGGGCATTCATACATCAACATTTGTATTACTGCAAATATCCAAGCAGCAGACATTTAAAATTAAGGATGTACTCAATATCTTGTAGCCATGAGAAAAACTACTATCTTGATAAGCAGGAGGCATTCAAACTTGATGTAGTGGGCTCTGACCAACCAGGTCAATCGCAAAAGCAAAAACCAACTGAGTCATTGCATAACTTAAATGGCATTATCTCAGTATCTATCTCAGAGTAGCTGGTAGTGCAGTATCCTCCCAAGACCCGACTATTCATCTTTGTACCTTGTTGGGGACTATTGATTGTATTCATCTCAAGAACCACATATTATACTACGCTGAAACCTACACTACAAGGAACATGCAATACAAATAAAATAATTTTGAAAATATTTTCACAAACATGTTTGTCATCAAACACTTGAATTATGTCAATTTTTTTTTTTTGCTGGGTCTCAGGAGGGTATAATGGTTAAGTAACAGTGCTTGTAACTTAAAGCCAGCAAGTTGTAGGTTCAGTAAATGTCTGGCAATATAAAACAATTTTATGGTCAAATATAAGCTCGTGTCATTAAGGATAAGGTAGTGTAAACGTAAATGTAGGGTCCTCTTCCTCCAATTATAATGTTGTGTGGTGACCAAGAGCTTTACAGTGTTGTCTTTACTTTATCACTCAGATTCCTACTCCATATCTTCCAGTGAAACCTGACTAAAGTGGTGTCATCAGTCAATGAACAGGTAGGCTAGCTCAGCCTCCTGGTGGAGACGGACAGAACTGTCATTGTGATGATGCTGTAAAATGCAATGGGGGTTTCTCCCTCAGCAGACAGCGAGTGTCAGTGTGGGTCTGGGAGAAAACACGGCACAGGAGAAAGCCAAGTCTTGACACTCATCTCTTAGGAAACAAAACAGGCAGCCTATAGCTGATTCAGGTGCACTGACAGATTGTGAAGAAATTTCTGCCAGAATATAGGCAGTGGATCCAGACTCTCTGTTTCCTATACTGTGTTTTTTATTGTTCACCTGTCATCCATCAAGGTGGTGACCCCACACTAGCCAGATCTGCAGATTCTTTGGGTCTAATTCAAATTAACTGAAAATAGTAAATTAAAATGTTTATGTGAGCTGCCTTCCCTTGTGCCTCTTCCAGATAAATCACTAGTCCTGAAAGCTGATTTGCCACATAGATCGGAATCAACTCATGAACATGCCAGTTTCGAATGTGGCCAGGAGTGAAGCACTTGGCAGACCGAAGCAAAATTGGTCATCATGACCAAGTGAAGGAGGGTTTCATTTGGCAGGGCAATCGCTTACTGCTCCGGTTCATTTAGTCGGCTGCCTACACCGGCTCCACACTAACTTCACTCTTCTAATGACTGTGAGGCCCAGCCAGTGGACTGCAGAAGAGAAGTGACAGTTTGTAACATGCACTTCTGAAAAGAATGTGCACTGGTCCTGTGCCCTCCTGAACTGATGGAGGATGGTGCCACTGTGAAACAGACCTACAGTACAAACACTGCTGGGCATGCCGTAATCTTCAATGAGTAAATAAAGTGGGGCATAAAAAAAAAAGGAAAAATTCACTTTTGCTTCCCTTGACTTTTGGATAATGAACGGGAAACGTGCTCTTATGCTAACGGTTTACTTCAAGAGGAATCAAAACTACAGTCAGCTTGCTTTTTTCACCTCTCCGGATGGCTCAGAAATTAAAGGGTTGTTTGCTGATTACCAAGATCCTACATGTGAAGGAGGAGGGACTGGCTTCTGACTGTGTCCATGATTAACTGCCAGCACACAATGGGTGAATTATCCGAGCTGACCGTCTCTGCGTACAGTTGCTGGAAACTACATACAGCCTGTCGATCTATCTCCAGTTCAACAGGGCTTCAGTTTAAGACCTCAGATTAAGACTTCTAGACCAAAATGTTTGCACAATTTAACATCACCTTCAATATTATATTTACCATGCCTTCTCTGTATTATAATCTTCCAGTCCATTGGCTATATAAAACTACTGCTAGGTATTACACAATCCAGCCTCATCCACTTAAAGTATGTCCATGCTTTGACTGAGGCAAGCAGTTCTTGGACAGCTTTAAGGAACAGCACAACAGCACCATTTCCCTTTCTAGTTAATTTCAGACATGTGTGTAGAATGCACTCCAAGCAAAACACTCAAATAAATGACAGTCTGGTTTCAATTTTATTAGAACTGGTATGAACATATTCTCAGCAGAGTCCCATTTCAGACTGTATTCACTCACCAGATGTTAACCCCTCCAGTGGATGTTGTCCGATGAAAACACAGACAACTTGTGTTGTGCCGTAGAACAGCAGGATTTAATGTGTAGATCGTTTGTCCTGGAGGCTGGCGCGAGGCCAGGAGTTAGAAATGTACCCCCTCTTGGAATGCAACGCTGTAACATAGTCCTTTATTACAGCCACGAGCCCCGCCATATGAAGTGATAGGGAGGGGTGGGACCGTGGGAGAGGGGATGTTTCATTCCGTTAATAGGCACGGCCACGTCACGCAAACGTTGAAATTAAATTCAGTAAATGTCTTGCACGCGATTTTACTTAATAACACATTTTTAATGTCAACTGTTTATAAGTAGAGTTCTGCAGAACTGCATCACTTTTGTTACGCACATTTATAGTAACAATGTGTGAAGATACGCCAGAGACCGTATACAGTAGGCTACTGGTGTAACCTACCGGTTTCCATTACAGTATTGTTTTAAAACATTGCAATTTATGTTGAAGGCTCATTATTACTGACATGAAACAATCCACGAAAAAGAAACACATACCACTATGAGCACGCACTTTGATTATCTCCACGCTTTTGGTTGTTTTGCCGAGCTAAACTATGCGATGTTAGTATTTATAGCCCAATGGTTAAGATACGCTGTTCTAAGCGTAGGCCTACGCCTAATTACGGAAATCACCTGATCTCGTAATCATGACCATCACCTGGTAGTATTTAAATATGGCCAAGTACTAACCTACAACAATGCGACATTGGTGCAGGAAAAAGTTGTCTGACTCCGCTGTTTAAAACTACAACACTACCAAACATATTTATTTTGCTCTGTGGCTATAGGGAAATTCACTTGATCTTACTTTTGCGGGTCTACACTATATAAATGTCTATATATTTTTAATCGGACGTTTTTAGAAATATCACAATTGTGCGACTTTACGGTTCCACGTTGTACTGGAGAAAAATGAAGGAAGAAATTGCGGCCACTGTTTTCTTTGTCACGAGACTAGCGAAGAAACACGGAAAATTGGACAGAAGCAGCAGAGAAAAGTTTGCAGTGGAGCTCACTTCAGTTCTCTTTGAACATTACAAAACTCACTGGTATCCGGACAATCCTTCCAAAGGCCAGGCCTTCCGGTGAGTGATGAACCAGGACCGTTCCCAGTCCTGAAGCTATTGGTACTCATGGGGCTTCTAATGGAATTGGCACGTATCTTGCATAGTGACGGCGCATAACGTTCAGACAATGCGGCCATATTTTATCTGTTCATTCTACAATGTAATGCAAATTAATCTGTGGACTATGGTGGTCAGACTCCTTTCATAATCTAAAGCCAAACCGATGTCATTTGTCTGCCAACCAAACAAGCCAGAACCATGATGTTACACAGCCGTCATAAGGACCACTGCAGTCAATGCTCCGTTTGGGGAAAAACCAAAAAAAAGTAGAATGAGTCCAGACGGCCATCTGGCTGCATCCTGAACTAGTCACAAAGGAAACACAAATATTTCTACTTGTACATAAAGTGCCGAGGAAGAACATTCATTTCCTGTAATCTGTTCCTTCAAGACTCCAGATCGGTCCATTGTGTCAATTCAAAAAAGGCAATTTGGCAGATTTAAAAAATATGTATGATGGACCTAATGAGCATCCTTGATTGTACAGTGACATTTCTCTGCACAGTACAATCACACAGCATTTTTGTGTAGGCCACAAATGTATGGTTGCTTTCCTTTCAGCATTTGACACTGAATAAAATGATCAAGTCAACTTTGAAAGTTCATTCTAATCATTAGCTTAAGACCATGAGAACATTAGTGGTGATCAGGGGAAAAATGAATGCCTTGTGTCCAAAGTGAGCTGACTCATTATCATGCCAGAGGTACAAACCTGAATGACACAATTTCCTCTTCTGGTTTTGGAGCAGGTGTCTGCGTATGAACAAGGCCCAGGTGAAAGACCCAGTCCTGGAGAGAGCCTGCAGGCGCAGTGAGATCGATCACGAGGACTTGGGGCTGCCAAAGGAGATCACGATCTGGGTGGATCCAGGTGAAGTGTCTTGCAGGTGACTGAACTGTTGCACCTTTTTTGGCCAGCAGAGGGCGCAGACACTAAGTTCTACGAAAGAGTTGTATATCTGTTAAAGTACATTATGCATATTGATGTTATTTCATGGTTTACTACCGGAGGTAATGCTTTTTTTGGAAAGGTACGGAGAGAAGACGACCCCGTTTTGCGTGGCTCAGCTGGAGGGCCGGGGGGAGCGGAGCGAGTTCTCCCGCAGGATCGACAGCGCCGTGGAGAGGGCCTCCTCCGACTACCATTCGGGGACGTCCTCTGACGAGGAGGCGGGCAACTGCAACAGCAGCATGAGCAGCAGCGTCAGCAGCAGCCTCAGCAGCAGCATTAGCAGCTGCAGCAGCTCGGTGGCTGAGCTCAAGACCATCCCCACCGTCAGCAACCCCAACAGCGTTTACCAGGTGAGTCGCCTGTCAGGTGTGTTCCAGTGCAGGCTTTCGTAGGACGACGTCCTTCTGTCTTGGCGTGGGCCCGGGTTTGATATCGAACGATCGGTGGTGGTCTCAGACCCATGGTAAGGCCCTATTTGTTTCTAAAACTGGATCTGTGTCTGATTACACCCTGAGCTGACCAGAGGAGGATGGATTTCCCCCTTGAGCCTGGTTCCTTCTGAAGTTTCTTCCCATCTGCCACAGGAAGTTTTTTCTTGCCACTGTTGCTTTAGGCTTGCTCCTGTTGGGGTCTAGGCCAGGGTTGTCTGTGAAGCATATTGTAACATACACTGTATAAATAGAATTTGATTGTTTTCTCCACAAAATGCCTCAGCCCTGTGTCTGGGAGTGGCTTCAGGCCGGTCTTGCAGTTGATTGACTGGGCTCTCCCTCTCTCTCCTTACCTTCCAGGCGAGTGAGTTTGCTCCCTCCTCTCTGCCGCCCTGGGGCCAGTTTCAGAAGAGGAAGGCCTACCCTGGAGATGGCTACCAGCAGCACCAGTCCTCAGGGGGATACTACCCACAGCACAAGTCTTTTAAGAACTACCGTCCTTCCTCCTTTTTTTCGGGCCCGCGTGTGGACCGGTACCACTGGGTCAGCAAGGGCCGCTCTTAAGCGCGGCCTCTGCGTGTCTGCTGGCCCGTCCGGCTCCGCTCCTTTTTGTTTTGAATAGCTTTAAATATGAAATTATTTATGTGACCATGTGACAAAAGCCTTGTGTTCGTTTTTAAAGATTTCTAGAATTTTATTAAATTGTGTTTTATGTTGTCTTTTAAATCTAAACGTGAAACCCTGAAAAGATTGATCTGAAAAATAAAATATTACGTTTTAAACTTTTGGTTTTGTTTTTTTTTCCTCCCTGCTGTAGGAGTCAATCTCCAAATATACCCGAGTTTCTAGTTTTCTAGATGTCCTAGTACTTGATGCAAGTCTTCTACCATACCTTGGTTCTCTCACGGAAACCTACTGAGAGAATATTCATGCTTTTAATATTCTCGTTTCGATTGCAATTGATTTTCCTACTTTAGTTTCTCTGCGATATCAAGACTCCAGTTGGTTCACAATGCTGCCGCTTGACTTCTGACTAGAAGCTCTCACAGGTCTCATCTCCCTAGTATTAACTTCCTTGCACGGGCTGCTTGTTGGATTTCTAATAGATTTAAAAATTATTTCCTATAATGCACTGCATGATCTGGCTCCGCCCCGTATTTCAGTATTACTAGCACTGCACATCCCTGCTAGGTCACTTAAATCCTCCGGCAAAGGTCTGTTGGTTGTTCCCCACTCCAGACGTTCTATAAAGGCTGATCTTGCATTCTCTGTCCTAGCACCCACCCTTTGGAACAACATTGTCAACTACCTGATCTGAAGAGTGTATTGCATATATTGCAAAACCTTTTGAAAACGGTTTAAATTTACTTATATGGTTTTCGGTTTACTTTTCTTCTGTTTTTTATTATTGTTCATTTCTCACTTGTTCTTTATTTTTATTTTTGTCTATATGAAGCACTTTGTAATTGCTATAGAAAGATTTATAATTGCCTAAAGAACTTCAGTTTTCAAACTCTGGTACATTTATAAAATGAATGTTTTAGGTAAAATCATTTTCAGGCTTTCTCTGTTGACCAGCAGGGGGAAGCATTTACTCAGACCTCCTGCCCAGAGCAATGGAATAAAGTTGCTTACCCATTTAAAAACTGCAGCACTTAAACTGAACATGATGGAAGAATGCACCACTAACCTCCTAAGGCCTGGAAGTTATATATAGGGGACATGAGTCTCTGGTCTTAATCCCAAGAGCCATGTGTTCTGCTGTGCTGAAACCAGAGGCTGTTCTGGAGATGGGGGGTTTAGGCAGAAAATCCCATGGGGCCTTTCTGACTGATTTGCTCTCATGTTACCCAAAACTCCTAAAACTCGGCCTCAGGGGGCCGCCCAACGTTCGGCACCCCTGGCAGTTGCCTTGCTTTTTCATAAGATTCGCCTCTCATCGAAACCTACACTTCATGAGACTTGCAGTGAAATATTTCCAACAACATTTTTATTATTGAAAATACTTCACTGCAACATATGTGTCATCCAGTGCATTTGAATTATGTCGAAAATGGTAAAACTTAAACTTTAAAGAACTTTGTCAGGTCTTGGGGGGAGGGGGGTGAAATGCAGTGTTGAAACAGGTGATGAGTTTGGGCTCCTGGAACTGGTAATGTAAAAAATCTGAGAAGAATAAGATGTTAGACATGAACCTATAAAATATGTTGTCCTTGAAAAGAAAAGCCTTAAGCCTCTTGGGGTAGGGTGGATAAAGTCATTCAGTGCTTCCCAAACTCAGTCCGAAAGGGAGAAGGGATGCGACAGACACGAAGGAGTATTCAGATGGAGGCTATATATAGACTATCTACTGCAAGCGTA